>NC_142674.1:26617754-26732754 GCF_964200805.1 Pocillopora damicornis | reverse complement strand
AAGAGGTAACATGACGAATGCTGTTCGAGATATCTTCCTTTAATGTGGTGAAATAATATAATAATGATAATAGTAATAATAATAATAATAATAATAATAATAATACTAACAAATACAAATCATTGTTAGTTATGTGTACAGAAGACTCACGATTTCTCGTGCAAACTGTTTCTAGAAACTCTCGAAGAGGAATTAAAATTAACTTTCCTTTCTCATGAAAGAAATGTGACCAAACATACGACCTTCCGACAATTCAACCAATTCCCTTTCCCAAGTAGGAAATTAGAATCAAAGTGCTCTGTGAGCAAACTCGTGAATTGACACATGATTTTTTAGATTATGTTTAATGTTATCTGGTTTAGGGAATTTTGTGGTTGATTGTCATATCTAGAGTACGAGCAGTAGTTCAGTGTTCGCTAATGTAGCAAAGAAACAAAGTAACGTTGGGATAAGAAGGCATTACAATTGAAATGATCATGCTATTACATTTGACAAGGTGGATGATGTCATGTGTTTTAAAAGTCTATCATTTTTGTTTCTGGTTCAAAAGAAAAGGTTGGAAGTAAATGTGGGTGAAAAGTGAAATTTACTGTCTTTCGTTGTAAATATTAGAAAATCAAGGCAATACTGTCTTAATGAAAACATTAACGATTCCCTCTTTATCAAAGAGACAAACGGGAACGAGTTTTGAGTGATATAACTAAGCCAAGCCTGCCACCGTCATTTTGGATCTCCGCCTGGGTAGATTTAGGTCACGTGCTAGGCAACGTATGATCAATAACAAGATAGAATTTCATTTCAGGCCTATTTATCAATTTTGTGGTGTGTAACTTTCGCATTTTAGTACGTTGTATGTATGTTGAATCTTCAAATTGTCTTGAAACTTAAAAGAAAATTGTTCGTTAAAAATTCACTGAAAATCGGTAGCTAAAATTGTTTGTTTAGGTGTTATCTGATTTTCGTGTTAACTTGTTATTTCGTCAGTCGCCGGCATCTTCTGTTGCTTCACACAGGAAAAACACACGCGACGAAACGTAATGATTAATTTTGTCCTCAATCTCACGCTATAACAGAAAAAGCTTTTCAACATCTGTAAACTCCGAGCGCTTCGCAGTAAGTGATATTTTCAATGAATCTTCGGATTGTTTTCAAGTTCAAGGATTGTAAATTACAATTTTATGAAAAACGAAGGTTGTTCTGTTATTTCAGTGTGAATCCTTGCATGCCTGCCAGTCGCTGGCGCCGCTTGTTGAAACTAAAACGAAAAAAAAAACTATTTTAAGATTATCATTGGCTTCTTTTTCACCCCACCACTATTCTTAGCAACAAAGGTCGCCATTTCGTCAGTTTATTTCTCGCCGAAAACTATCAAATGCACTCAAAAGCCTAAAATCTAAAAAAAGTTTACAGGAATCGACCAATCGAGCGAATGCCATTCCCCACATCGTATCTATAACTCGCTCTTGCGCATGCGCGCAATTCACGAGTTAAAAATGGGGATTCTTCCCTATTTCGCAAGTCTGAAAAAGACTGTTTCTCTGCAGCGGAGTTAATGCATGTCTAAGCGCCTGTTTTAAACGCATGCAAACGCATTTCACCTGCAATAAAGACGCGTTTTGAACGGGTTGAGGCGTGTTTCATCGGCACTGTTGACACCTTACACGCACAACGTAACCCATTTCAAACGCATTAAATACGCATACAAACGCATTTTCACCGCGTTTGCAACGCGTTCAAGTTAAGGGAAATCTCACTTACCCACACAGCCTCTTAGTCACATCTAAAACAGCCATCACTAAACACAGGGGCACCCGAGAATGTGTAGCTTACAATCTTTCGATAATGCTTTGCCTGGACAAAAACAAAACGAGTAAAAATTTTAAAAAAAACATTGATTTCCAGTTGCGTAACAAGTAAATGAAAGACACATTAGATTCAGAACTGAATTCTGGAGCAGTAGGCGCGGTTTACAGGCGACGAAAATTGCAAGACCACATGGGAACCATTCAGTGGCTTTCTTTCAGACACATCGCCCATACAATGCACTTTTCAGCCCTGTTACCTATACCAATCAAATAAAGAATGATGCAAATCGCAAACAAATCGGTATAAAAACCTGTTCTTTTCGACGAAATGTAAAAGCACACTCACAAAAAAATTTATGTCCCCCCAGACTGCAAACAATTCTCCTTTCCCGCCTAAGTCCATAATGGTAGATTAAGGAGTTTTTTCTTCATTTGTTTTCTGCATTATCGCTTTTTCTCCCATTGATTTTTCCCTCGTTCTCCTGACTTCATATAGAAAAAAAGAAACTGCTCTGATTTTTCCCCTGGTTTAGACTCTCGAAGCTTTCCACGGTTTAAATAAAGTTCAACTGATAAGCTTCCTCCATGTGGTACTTACATTACAGTAGCACTCTCCTGTAGACTTGTTACAAACTGGACTCAAATTCATCCCCACTTCACATTTACACGGACCACAGACGCCTATACTTGAAGCACCAAAGTACTTATCTCGACAGGGTATTTCCATGCGGACTTTACAAAATTCCCCTAAGAAATTATACAAACCATTAAAACTTGAAATTTAAGTGAATCTTAAGTTCAACAGTGAGATTTGCGTTGCATATCGGTAACTGGTGAATTCGCCTCACTGGAAGTTCGCGCCTAATCACCAGTACCAGTTCGCCCGCAAATCATTCAGCTAACCTAACTGCGAAATTGCTAGAGCAGCACGATATCTATGTGTTCCTCTTATTTAGTTTTCGTTTTCTTCTTTGCTTTCATTTTGTTTTCGCATCTTGTTTTTCAGTTTTGCACTGAGGTTTTTGTTTCTGTTTTTTTTTTTGTTCTTGCGTTCGAAACGGTGCTCTCGCGTCAAGAGTAAAAGGGTGCTGTATATGTATTTACCATACAAACTACGGTGTTATACTGAAGAAAAGTAAAATGGTTTCTGCGTTTACATAGCCTGATGTAAACACGCGGGAGGTTGGGAGAAGACGAGATAAGCGTAGGAAACCGTTTTACATTTCTTTTATGAAATAACTAATGAAAGAGGAACGAAAACCGTGTTTACATACGTTCATGTAAAATGGTTTTATGGCCAATCAGAGTACTATTTGAATTATTTTATAAAGGGATTTCCAGCCCTGAGAAAAGCTGTAACAACACACGTGAAAAAATACGATATTTTTTCACGTGTGTTTGATATCGTCAATCAGCTGCTGACACGTCACACGCCTTTCGCGCCACTCGGTCAGGTTGATGAATGAACGGCAAAGCCTTCACCATTCTCAATCCAAGGTCGTTTGTCAGAATATTTTCGGATTATTTCTGCTTAAAAACCGAAATATTCGTATCGACGCTTACAGAAAGTGACGTTCAAACTTTCCTAGAAAGGGAAGAAAACCAAAAAAAAAACGAAAAGAAAAACCGAAAGTTACGTACTTAGTGGTTTTGGCAATGGCATTTCTCGCGGCTGAAAACGAAAATCGACCACTGGAAGATTTGCCACAGGCCGATTTTGGTCGGGTACCTGAATGATTTCTTCTGTCGGTAAGGACCAATTCAATAACTGAAAATTTTGTATATTGAAAATTAGGCCCATTATTTGTTTTTGTAGTGATTCAACGCATGTTCTCATCTTGAGTGCGCCAACGGACTTTACGATTTGTATTCGGGGATTGTCGATCCTTTTATTTTCATTCATTAATAGAGTCGACTTTTCTTGTCAATAAAAGGCTACTGTGTTTACATGATAAACAAAATAATACCTAGTTACTTGTAGATATGAAATTTCTCTTCTCGTATTCAACTCCACATCTCACTCACGAGGGACCGAGTTAAACTCTCGAAGGGAAATTCCATATCTACGCGCGCCCATGTATTATTCTCTATTTATTTATTTATTTCATTTATAACAACTTTGTATGGATTAAAATGGTACCCACAAATTGCAAAAAAATGTGTCCAATAGGGAATGATTTTAAATGAAAAAGAAAAAAAAGACAAAAAATGAAAAAAAATGAAAAAATATTCCACTTACCAGTGTACTGTTGAGGACAAACACATCGGAATCCCTTTCCATGGTTTGTACTTTCACATTTGCCATGTCGGCATGGCTTAAGAGAACATACGCGCAGGCAGTGTTTACCAACGTAACCTACGGGACATATGCATTTGTAGGAGTCGAATTCCTCTTGGCACGTGCTGTAGTCTGGACAAGGGTTCGATGAGCAGTGGCTTCCCATTTTCTCTTCACAACGAGATGCTGTTTTGTGATTGACTCCAGAGTTCATGTTGATCTCAGTGCTTCCGACAAAAACCCCTAAGGATATGGAAAGAGAGAGGTTAGTGTCTCCTCGTATAAACGGGTAACCGAGTTGGACCATTTCCGAAAGGCCCATAGCCTCTGTTTTAAAACGAGCCCAGATACGATACTTCTCATAGGAAAAGAAATTATTTTGCAAACGAAGCTATTTTCACGAAAAAGGGAAGCCTTTAAGAAGTCGGAAATGGCCTAATATTCATACATCCACTATTACCATGCTCACTCCAAAAGCACAGTTCCAACGCTTACTACATAAACAAGCACGCACGAACACACATGCACGCGCTTGTACGCACCTGCTCGCACACGTACACGCACGTGCGCACGCACATACGCACTCACACTAACGCTCCAAACCTAACATTTAGTCTGTCTTGCCTTTCTGTGATGTTTCTTCATGTAAATTACTAACAAGTAATAACACGATTTATTGTTTTTTTGGAGGGCACGGTAACGAATCTTGCAATCTGATTGGTTCTTTACCCGGTCAGTATTTTCCTATCTCTGCCCACGGGCCACGGTAACGCTTTCGTGAGTCGCCGAGTACATCCCAACTTTCGTTGTCATTTTTCATAAATATACCTCGTTTTCCGGCTGGGCAGTATTTTTAAGCAATGCAAACACGTCGGTCACTACCTCAAGCCGATAAATAACTTATGAATCCTCTCTTTTCTCTCTATCAAATCACTTTGGTTGACAGAAAAATATTGGTTTCAGAATGAATTTGTATAAACAATAGTGTCATTACGTTGGTTGACAAGCGGCCTAAAAACCGTCTGCAATTAATTTTAATCGTTCACAAAAAGTACCCAGAAAGTTGAAACGTGAGGTATTTGGTTACAGTTAAACTGAACGATGGAACTTTCATTCATTTAATATCTGAATTTTCTCGAGCGATTTGTTCATAGTGAAAGAGCAAGCGAAGTTTTAATTTAAGTTCTACAACAAATATACGTTCCTGGTGAGTCTTTCCAATTCCGTTCAATTTGGACATCTGTACCTTAAATTGCACAACAGAAATTGAAGGAATTTTTTGAGAAAAGGCCGCATTACATTCCTTTGTGTCTCGTTGGAGTGTGCCGTTCGAATTTAGTTTTTGTGAAGGAAAGATCAGAGTTAAACACGCCATTACAGCAAACAAACGAGCAAACTCTCACAACTTCAAAATAAAAAAATTGAATTTACTCACAATTACTTTCCTCGCCGTTTACTTAATGAACAGAGGTAAATCTTCGTACATGAATGAATGGTCGATGAGAGTGAATAATACTTTCCGTTAGATCATTAACTGATTTTGAAGAAAACATTGTCGTGACAGTCCTTGCCAAACTAGTTCTGTTGGTTTTCAAATGTTCCTACGCTTTTTTTTTCTTGCGTGCTCTCTAATTGACAGGTGTCAGATTGTGACAGATACTTGTAAAAATAATGTTTCAAAGTTTGTTTGGAAGCCTTTGAAATCACCTTTATCGTTACGGAAATGAAAATGTTTCGCTGAGGCATCTCTCTTAAATTTGCATCACCCCTATTTTAACTACCATTTACCCACTCAAAAATTGTTCAGTTTATGTGATCTTGCCGTATTTACGTCCATAAATCATTCGGGTTCTTTTGGAAAGAATTTCGTTGAGTTTAAAAACAATAAATATGTTATTTACCGGCTAAGGGTCGGTCCGTATGGTGAAAAACTGTGACCTCGGTCTTGAAAATGCTGCCCTCGGCCTACGGCCTCGGGCAGTATTTTCAAGACCTCGGTCACAGTTTTTCACCATACGGACCGACCCTTAGCCGGCAAATAACATATATTATCTTGCAATTTGGTGTAATAAGCACTTATAAATTTTTCAAAGACTACAAACTTCACTCGCCCTACAGCTCGTGCAATTTTGTGGTACTGAAAAATTTACTCGAGCGTATTAACACCAAATTGCACTCGAAATCATGTTATTACCTATACTCATAAACAACTATCTTTTCCTCCAAGCTTAGGGAAATCAGTGCATTGCTTCTAATTTAATACCTAGAACAGGCTACAGAAACATAAGCCTAACAGTTTAACTAGAGGAATTTGCTTAGAAAAGCATACCTTGTATACAGCCTCTAAATCTACCATACACTGCAGACTTGGTAGAATTCTTCCTCGCTCCCATGAAAAACTGTCTGGCAACTCCAAGGTCTTTTCCACTGGATGCATCTGCAGAAACTTTGTAGATATAGTCCATTGTTATGTTAAGGGAAGAATCTGTCCAGAGGATCTCGATGTGATGCCACTGGGTATCATTCACGGCTATGTGAGGCAATTGGAGAACTAACAGCCCTTTGTAGTTGTACGACAGTTTACCATCAACCAACTGAAATAGCAATGAAGTTCACGTAAGTATAAGAATGTTCAATGACTTTTAAAACATGTACCTTGATTTACATAACTTACCTCTAACACCGAAGATGATGACGAAAAAGAGGTTTCAAGCAGAGTTCCTGAAGGCTTGGCTGTGCGGAATCTCATTGAAACACTCCACGGAAGATTCACCCTTGAGTTGGCAGGCACCCTCATAAAACTCTGTCCTAAGAATCTCTTAGTGTATTTCACACCTGTTGAACAAGGAAGTTTGTATGAATGGTATCCATATAAAAACCCGTGATAAGAAATTGATGTTCTCCTTAGTTGGGGTATTTTAGGGTAACGCGACTCCCAGAAAATCAACGCTAACTGGAGGCCTGGATAATTTCTCCTCAATTTAACCTTTAAACTCCCACGAGTGACCAAGAAAGTATTTCTCCTTATAATATTAATACGATATCGACCAGATAAGCGATGAAGATAAAGAAAAACATCAATTTGGGGATAATAAGTAGATCCAATGCTAAATTCTCTGAACTAACATTAAAAGGACTGTAAGGTTGACAGTGAGGAGAATTACAAATTTGATCGGGGAGGTAAAGGGTTTAGGAAATTAATAACCCGAGTTACATCAACCTTTTACCTGCCATAAGTGACCAAGATATAATTTCTCCTTACAATATTAAAAAAATATCGAGCAGACAAGTGACGAGAATAAAGAAAAATATCAATTAGAGAATTATCAATTGATCTAATAATAAATTCTCAAAACTAACATCATAAAAGTTGTATGACAGACAGTAAAGAGAATTAACAATTATATCTTGGCAGTGAAAGGGTTAAGAAACAGAAATTTCTGACACAACAGAAGACAGTATTTGAGGAACTCGGCCCTTATCGTTAAGGAAGGGAATCTTTCAACTCTGAGGATTGTTTGCAGGGTTTTTGAAACCGGCAGATCTTCGTCAGATGTACAGTAAAACTGATTTTTCGCTCTTTTCTCAGAATTGTCGGGTCAAAATCTGGTATGGATCGATAATTCAAGGCGAAAATACCGGTGATTAAGTACGTGCATTTATTAATTGAAGATCCACTAAATCAGATAAACTCGACGATATATTTCTCATAACAAGGAATCGCATACATTAAAATGCTCATAAGGTGTCCTTTATCATGCACAACTCATGAACTGTTGTCTGCATCTTAGGTAGCAAGCATTTGAAAAGATTCCAAAAGATTCCGTACTCTTCCGAACGCTTCAAACTAAAGTAAGTGCGAGAGGAAAGATCACTTACAAATCCGTAAAAAAAAAAAATTCAATACCTGTTTCACAGCGACTTCCATCAAACCCAGTGGGACAGTCACACCGGCGAGAACCAAGTATGTTAAAATACGTGCCTCGCTCGCAAGGTTTATATGCACACGTGTTGCCCATTGCTTTACATTTAGCACTGGTTCCGTTGTTGTACAATGGCTGACTGAGGTCTAAGAACTTGTGATCGATGTAAACATTCCTGATGCAGCCAGTAAAATGTTTGTAGAGGACTGGGAATTCAACTGGTAGCTGCACAAGCCCACCGAGAAGAAGAGGGCCAGTCAGATCCAAGGAGCTAGAAAAGAAAAAAAAAAAAAGATCACATTGTTGCTATTTGCAGTTCGCTTTTTATTCCCAACACGAAAACATTCCATACATGATTTTGAGAATTTAAAAAGTAAGTAGAATTATGTATAGGACAAGTAGTGCAAAAAGTGTACACTTGTGATCAAAGTGCAGTGATCAGGAAGTTCTAGCCCTCAAAATTACAGTTGACCCTTTGACTCCCAGAAATGAGAGCTCCAATTGCCGTTTGACATTAGTAATCTGACACTGCTTGGATCTTAAAAAAATGTCAAAAACATCTTACAATAAAGGTCACCCACTATACTAAAATTATTGCATATATTAACCCGCTTATAAATAACTAAAGCTCTGATGATGATGATAATAATAATAATAATAATTAATAATAATTATTAATAATAACACTATTATCAGTTCATATGATATATTTCTCTATTCTCAATTCTCTTGTAAATTTAAGAAATAACTAATTCAAACAAATTGGAAATAAACATAGTAAATAAACATCAACACAGTTTTTAAAAACCCCAACAAACAAAAGACAGACAAATTGGCTTTAAACAGAGCAAAGCCAACAAGTGGAACTCAGGGCAACTGAAAACAAATCCAGTAAGTAGCTGAGTGGAGAACTACAACCTAGGACCACTGGATTACAAGTCCAGCGCCCTAAGCACTTGGCCAGTCCCCTAAGCACCTGACCAGCACCCTAAGCACCTGACCAGCACCCTAAGCACCTGGCCAACACCCTAAGCACCTGGCCAACACCCTAAGCACCTGGCCAGCACCCTAAGCACTCCGCCACTCTGCCTCTCTGATGGTGTGCATTTACATAAAAATGTACCTGTAATTTTCAGATTCATCTTTAATTTGAAGTTGCTGTGCTGCGGCACATGGGAAGGAGGCAGCTTTGGTCCCAAAATTCACTGCCACTGCAAGTTTACAGCCGTCAACAATGATAATGCCAGTCTGAAATAAGAAAAAAATGATTTACTGGGTAAAAAACATCTGGAAAAAGGGTTACTAATCCTTGTATGAATTAAATTTTTTTCAGTACAAAGCAAAGACTCACTCTGAGATCAGCAAAGTAAAACACAACATAACTTTGGATAATGGATTGTAACAGGGGGTTAAAGGTGAAAGTGTTGCTTAATGAAAGGGTCACAACCCTCAAATCCCTCCAATATATGTACATAGCAGTTTACCCTCTAATTCCTAAGATGTGATTGTTAATTCTCTCCTCTTGCTGCTACACATTCCCTTTTAAATTACAAGTAGTTACAAGGATTTGGTGTTAGATCAAGAAGACAACATTAACTGATAAGTCTGAGTATTCTTATTACCTGTTTGCAGAATTATGTATGAATACCACAGGGAGAAGTTACATGTTAATCACTTCTAATAGTTAAAGGGTTCATCTCATAAAAGCTACTTACTGAATTAAGAGCAAAAAGATGAGATATTTATTGAGTTATCCTTCAGGCATTTGAAATCAGATCATTTTTTTAGCTAATTTGTAGAATTATCTGACAATACATTCATTTACATTCTTTAACATATAGTCCACAATTGTTATTTCAACAAGATATTACATCTACAGTGATGCAGTTTTGGAATATGGCTCTCCCTTATCAGCCACAAATTATTTGGTTTCTACCAGCAATTACCATGCCTACACTGGAAGAGAAATAATTCCAAAGTCTTTTTTTTCCTTTTCTCTAAGTTAAAAATTCAGTATCAACAACATTCAAAAGGGATTGATATATTTTAGTATTTTCTCAAAAGTTCAGACTTTTTGTTGTGTGATGCCCATTATTTTCCCATGACCTCTTCATTTTTTTAAACAATGCAAATTATACTTCAACTTGTAATTACTTTTGAAAGAATACAATGAATTACTTATAGGTCATACATTCTCATTGCACACCACTCAGCGCTATTCCAATGGAATACAAGGAACTTCAAATTCTCCTCAATATATACAGAGAATTTAACCTTATGTAGTCAATTTGTTCATTTGTATACACAGGTTATCTTGGCACATGTTGTGCATGTTCATGCATGTTTCAATGCTAAGTTTTTTCCCATAGCTGTGCCAGGTTGAAATTTTGAATTGCTTGTCACTGCAGGAGTTCTGTTTGTTTTTTTCTGGACTTAAAAAGCTTGTTGCTCTGAAGAAGCTGTGATACTTCCAAAACGATTTTTGGATTATTGATCTGAGAAGGAAATATTTATCTCCATTCCTTTATGTTTTGACTTTCTTTAAGTTCAGAGGTTATCAATGAAGGTAGTAGTTGTTTTCATATGAAAATTTCAAGTTTGTTTTTTTTTGTTTTTGTCTTGAGTGGAGTTGTTTTTTTTAATGGATGATCAAGAGGAAAAACAGGCAAGAGTTGTTTTTCATGAAAACTTTCTTGAAGTCAAGAGTTTTACTCTAATTGAGATGCTCTATAAAATAGTCCAGTAATATCTATCAAAATATTAGCACAGAGAAGCAGATAATCCCAAAGTTGATCATATCTTTTGGGTGGTTTGTTTAATCACTGACGAAAAAACATGTTTTAGATTTTTATCATGATTTGGCTTCCATGCAGCAAAATTTAACCCAGATTGAGTGTGTGATTTCATGAAATTGGTCCTTAAAAAAACAATTTTTAACTCCAAGAGATAAGGCTCTCTAATCAATTTAAATGATTGGAATTTGTACATTGTAAGGAATGTCAAATGAAAAGTATTGTGTAACATACACCACTCCAAAACTGCACTCTTCAAATCATTAAACAATTCCACAAAGAAAACAATTTTTGCCCATTTTTCTGATATTGAGGAACCTAACACATACTTGTGCAACCAGCAAATATCAGGGTAACATGAGTGGTCAGATATGTTTGAGAGGTGACCCTTGACACTTGAATCTTTACAACTGAAGTTGACATATTTACTCTCAAATTATACAGGAGCTGTTTACAGGTTATTGGCCACCAAAAATACATGTCACCTTAAGAGTAAAAAAGTTTAAGCAACAAAACCACTGGACACTCATAAACATATTGAAACCACCATGTCAATCTTGCTCTAGAAAAGCTCCAATCTGTAGTTTTACACTTGACCTGTAGGTGTCAGTTTGAAATAGTTTATGAATTTAGAGTAACATCTAGTTCAGAACTTTGCACATTGTAAAATACCAGAAAAAAAATTAACAGACTGTAACACAAAATAAACTGAATTTCTCATTGCCTCCTTCACCCTTCAACTCCCAGAAGTAACTAACATGTAATAATGATATCCAAACCTTATCCATTACACAGGTAATGAGAATACTCAAAGTTGTTATCTTAATCTGATACCACCAGATTCTCATAACTAATTTTAAAAAAATGTACAACAGCTAGAGGAGAGAACTGACACTCAGATCTTGAGAGTTTAAGGGTTAACTGAGCAGAAGACCCACATAGTATAGAAGGTTCATGATTAAATAAATTGTAATTCACATTCATGAATTAAATGGTTTTTACATTGGAAATATTTTTCCAAAAAAAAAATTCTTACCCTGTTCTGAAATGCCACTTCTACTTTATGCCAATTGCCATCAATGACACCACCATTTACATTTGATGTAACAATGACTTCGTGGGAAAACAGTGAAAACCTGAACCGAACTTGTCCTTGCCACACTTCCACTGCAATAAAGTCATGTTTTCCATCAAACCGTCCATTGAAGGGCAAAAGCCAACTGTGCTCAGTGGTAGTAAACTCCATCTGTATGTGTAAACGCCATCTTTGTTTCAATGCTAGGAAAAAATAAAGTCATCATCATCATCATCATCATCCCAAAACAAACTACAAACAGTGCCATTGGGTAACAACCCTTTAACCCCTAGGAGTGACTACCATCTAATTTCTCCTTGCAATATCACCCCTAAATCAAACAGTGAGGTCACGAGAATAAAGAAAAAGATCACCAGCTGAGGAAGCTCTTGAATCTTGTACATTAAGTGTCCTTGTCAGTAACTTAGGAAATGTACAGAGAACAGTACAGAGAATATGGGTACTGATGTTTGGGTGAAATCAGTTAATATAAAATTACCTTTTAGAAGGAGCTACATGAAGGGTGAAACACTAATTCATTAAACCCTTAAACTCCCAAGAGTGACCAAGACAGAACTTCTCATTTCAATATCAATACAATGTCAAGAAGATAAGTGATAAGAAATAAAGAGTAATATCAGTTGGGCAATTGTTAGTTGATTCAATACTGAATTCGCCAAACTAACATCATGAGAACTGTACAGCAGACAGTAAGGAGAATTACTTTAGAGATCTGGGAGTGAGAGGGTTAAACACATGAAAAAACCACATGAAATTAAAATTCTTTCCTCCAATACAAGGTGGAAGTGTTCACCTGAATTGGAATGCACTGCCCCTAACAAATTATATGTGACTAATTTGTTTGATTACAAGCCATCTCCTATATTAATAATCTATTTGTTGCACAAGACCAGCACCTAACTTTAAACTTTGAGCAATTGTACAAAACCTCAAACATTCAAAAATTCATTTTTCTTCCATCCTCAATACAGTGTGAAATTCAGTCAAATTCAGTAAAAAAGAGTGCAATCATGCAGAGGTGGCAAGTTTTAAAAGGGGTGCTTACTAAAGTAAAGTAGAAGAGCTTATTCTAGGATTTATAGTACATATAACTACAAATAAATCCTTACCTGGAAAGGCAACAAATGATCCTTTTTCAAAACTGCGTGTTGTCAGTTGGCACAGTGACCCATCAACTTCACTTGGATCTTTGCACTGACAGGTGAACCTGCTTCCAAGAACATTTTTACAACCACCATCACTATGGCATGGATTTGCATTTAGATGATTTTCTGTCGCTTTTGAGTCTATAGGACACTTGCTCTTTGACATGTTAATCTCACAATTTACACCAGTTCTTCCTGGATTGCATATACAAGAGTAGCCTTCCTCTACACTCACACACTTCCCATTGTTTCCACAAGGATTAGAGTAGCACAAGTTTAAACCTGTGTCACAACTTTCTCCTCGATAGTCAGTAGCACAGGGGCATCTGTAATTAGTTTGCACTCCAACTGAGCGGAATACCACCTTTAATGAGCTGTAGGTGTTGGATTTGTCAGTATAGTCAGTGTATGACAAGCAGCTCTTTCTGGATGTTGGTAGGGGGAAGTTGCATATTTCATCAACGCACAAGCCATCTTTGAAAGGAAGGAGAGTGACTTTTGCCATTTTGGAAATCTGTACCATATTTATGTACACCATGTCTCTCACATACAAAGGACTATAAAAGCTAAAGCGATCATTTTTATAAACAGCCACCCAGAGCTTGAGATTAGAAATATCATCCTCAAGTGGTGACTTTGCCTTGATTATCCTTGATTCTATATTAAACAATCTGACCTGGTAGTCCTCACAATTCACAGCAGAAGCAATTCCCCTCACAAGACCCTTATAGGATTTATCAAAGAATTCTTTGATAGTGACATCATGGACATCCAGGGTAAAGCTGTTGTTGAGCATTTGAGGTGTCACCAATGTTGCAAAAATTTTACCATTGGCAGGAAGGCTATTCGTTCCATCAGAAACTCTAACCTTAAGTTGGACTGGACCAATGTGTTGACTAAGACTTTAGGATTGACCTCAAGATAACCTGTCGTTCTGTTCAAAGACATGTCCCAATCTCCTTGTGATATTTCGCTGATTTCATATGTAAGACGGTCAGAAACATCAGGGTCATATGCAGGTATTTTAAACTTTGGTGGCGTAGTAGAGCTTTCATCTCGAACATTAATGACAACAAAGAAATCCTGAAGTACAGGCGAGTTATCATTTACATCTTTCAGTGTCACATTGACAATTGTTTCAAAAAAGAATGGCGATGATGTTGCCCGCACCTTTAGAATATACTCAGGTTTTGTTTCATAATCTAACAATCTCTTGGTCATAATCACACCATTTCTCTGAATGACAAATGTTAATGGATCATTGCCAGACACAATGCTGTAAAAAATCTCACCACCTTGAACAAGGTCTTGGGACACTGCTTTAACGGTGACCACATTGGAACGCATTCTCACATCTTCATCAAGAAACACTACATACGGATCCTTTTCAAATTTTGGTTTACTGTCACGAACATCTTCCAATGTTATCTTAACTTTCACCGTTGATTTCATTGATGGTCTGCCTTTGTCAGCAGCAACCACAGTCAGTTCATATTCGGGAATTGTTTCACGATCAAGTGACAGCAAAGTTCTGATAACTCCCTGATTGCTGTCAATTTGAAAAGCACCACCTCCATCACCTAAATGAGTATTAAAAAAACAACAACAACAACGAAAAATATTAATAGGAACACGATCATAAATGGCTTAATCAATACCTGTACTTGAAACCTATCAACCCTTGAACCCCTGAGAGTGACTAGCATCTAATTTCTCCTTAAAATATCCCCCAGAATCACACATTTAGGTCACAAGAATAAAGGAAATGATCATAAACAAGAGAAGCTCTCGATGGTTTATCAAATTCTCCTCATCAGCACCTTAGGAAATGTTCAGACAACAGTATGGAGAATATGCATACTGATGTTAGGGTGTAGAGGGCCAACAACACTGTGCTTTTATTATTCTGTAAAAACAAACACATTCAATGTTGCCATGGGTCTGTTCAGATCACAGCAGATATCAAAATGTAAATAGAACAAAAAAATAGTGGAACACAAGAAGCAGCCAAGGGTGTCACTGATTAGATTTTTCTTCACCAACTCTTGCTAAAACATGTTAACAAATTTTAGGCATGCACCAGTGTTAGACAGTGTAGCTTAACATGAATTTTAAGTAAAAAAGATTTGGAATGTTGTAAAAAAAAAAAGCAACAGTTTTTACATCTTTAACCCTTTAATCCCTAAGAATGATAAACATCTAATTACTCCCAACAGTTTTACCTCTGGATCAAACATTTAGGTCATGAGAAAAAAGGAAATGATCACAAACCCAAGAAACTCTTGATTGTTCTACAAATTCTACTTGTTGGTTGAAAATGTATAGAGAACAGAATGGAGAACTTGTATACTGATTGTAGTGACAGTCAAACATTGGAAACTTCATTTAAGTACTTTACCGGTACTCGTAATACATTGTTAATGTTATTGTTAATCCGGGACACCGATACCTTTTAGTGCCCGTCAACACATGTGTCAGCGGACTCGTTCTGTGAAGACGCCATTTTGTGAAGTATATGTAGCACGAGGTTTTTGTAGATTAAAGCCTTTAGAAAACTCATGATAAAATATCAAACAGTAAATTAGATATATTTACCATTTTTTGCAAATGAGTAGATAATGGCTTTATTTGAACCCTCATCATCATCAACTGCAGAGACTTCCAAAACTCGTGTTCCAGGCCGTACACTTTCCAGAATGGATTTTTCATAGTTGGACTGTAAAAATCTTGGTTTGTTGTCATTTACATCTGTTACTGTAATATGTACATTAGCAGTTCCTTTAAATGGTGGATTACCATGATCAGTTGCACTCACTTCAAACCTGTACTGTGAAGTTGTTTCACGATCTAAAAGGCTCAACACAGTAATCTCGCCAGTTTTAGAATTGATTTTAAAGTTTTGCAGAGATTGTTCAATTGCATAGGTCAGTTTAGCATTCAATCCTTGGTCACCATCAGTTGCCTTGACAATAAGAACCCTTCCATCAACTGCGGTAGCCTCACTGATCCTTTGTCTATAAATACGTTGTTGGAAAATGGGCTTGTGAGTGTTAGAATCAGTTACATTAATGCGCACGCCTGCAGAGCTTTCCAATTGACTGTCTCTAGCTTTTACTGTTAACGAGTAGAATCTAGTCTTGCTAAAGTCCAGTCTACATGATAATGTTATAACACCATTACCAGAAATTCGAAAGCATCGTCTTTGACTAGGGATAGACATCTGGAGACTGTAAAAGATGGTAGTCTGCCCAAGGTCAGGGTCAGTAGCTGTCACCTGAACAATGGTTGTTCCAAAGCGAGCATTCTCCTCCACTGATCCAAAATAAATGGATTTTGAAAATCTTGGAGGATTGTCATTTATGTCTCCCACATTGACAGTCACTTTAGTTTGGCTGCTCATAGGGGGCCTGCCCTTATCTTCAGCCTTGACGTGAAATACATATTGATTCACTGTCTCTCTGTCTAATTTTCTGCTAAGGTACAAGTCCCCAGTTTGGCTGTTAATACCAAATGGTAAATTGGACTCCACTAAACTGTAAATGATCTGTTGGTTTGTACCATCATCTGCGTCAAATGCAGTAACACGAGTAAAGGTGTGTCCTACACTTTCACGTTCCGAGACCATTTCTTGAAAATCAGAATTCACAAACTGAGGTGCATTGTCATTGACATCAATAAGGTATATCTCCACTGAGGTTTCATTGTAATTTGGCGATTCACCTTTGTCTTGAGCCATCACAAAAAGTGTATGCACTGGAATGTACTCATAATCAAGTTTCTTGTTTACTTTGATCTGACCATTAAGATGATTGATAGAAAAAAGTTCCTGGTCATTACCACTGCTAAAACTGTAGGTGACTTCACCATTGGTGCCAAGGTCCTCATCTGATGCACTTACAGTCAAAACTAGCTCCCCTGTTTTGATGTTTTCAGGAATCTTTTTGGAGTAATCTCTCTTTAAAAACTGAGGAACACAGTCATTGACATCAGTAACAGTAATTCGCACAGTGGCCTGGTCTGTTTTAGGAGGGGATGCACTATCACTTGCCTGGACAGTAAGGGAGTATTGCTGTACAGTTTCTCGATCCAGATGTTTGTTTACAGTTATTGAACCACTACTTTGACCAATTGCAAATGCACTGTTAACACCACTATTATTAATGATGTTGTAACGGATATCTGCATTGGAACCTGTATCTAAATCGCGTGCCCGCACATCAAGGACCGTTTCTCCGATAAAAATATCCTCTGGTATGACTTTGCTGTAGGAGGATGATTCGAAGTTCGGCGCGTTGTCGTTTACATCATCGACATAGATGGTCAGATCTGCTTCAGCATACAACGATCTTTCTTGTTCGTATTCGGCTTTAATACGAAAATAGTGCGTCGGCATCTTTTCACGATCTAAAGAAGCTGAAGTTTTTATTAATCCCGTGTTAGGATCGATCCCAAAGAACGACTGACTGAGTAAATTCTGGGACGCTTCCATCGAGTATTTAATTTTCCCAGCGTACCCATTGTTCGTATCTTGTGCTTGAATCGTAGTAACGCTTGTTCCTACGGGACCATTTTCTCTAACCTTAGCTATTAACTGAGAGCTGGAGAAACGGGGAGCTGTTTTCTGTGGTCGACGACGAAATCGGCGTACCTTCTTGGCAAAATTGTTTGCGTTTTTATCGATAAACAACTCAAGTCGCGCTACAAGAACTTGTTTATTTCCACTCGCATTCTCAGAACCAACCGGAAATGCCAACTCCACTACCAGAGTATTTTCTTGAAGTCCAAGTAACGATTTTCGAAGCACCAAATAATCGGATTTGGCGTCGAATCTGAAATACTTTCCCCATGGTGTATCTCTAAGCCTTAGCGACGCAGGATCTTCTTCGTGAATGAAGTCTTTCAATCGAAGCACACGCGTTCCGACTGGAGCGGTCCAAGACACTTTTCTCTGAAGTTTTCTAAAGCAGTTTTTTCCAAAAATTGTCACGGTCAGAGGTCTTAGAGTCCTCACTGCTGAATTAAAAATGGAATTCGACGATACATAAATATTAAACGGATTAAGCTGTAGAGATGTGCAGTCTGGCTTGCGAATCATTCGCAATAATCCGTTTGTTGAATCAATAGACAGAATTTGAAGAGTCGTGTGTTCGTCGGGGTTCGATGCTTCAAGCGTGTAATTCGTCCATCCCGGTCTACTTAAATTAGCTAAAACACTATACGGCTCTAACGATGAATAAATATTAATAACGGTGCCGTCCACTTGATGAAAAAGCCACAGGCACAAGTGTAAAAGAAAACCCAATGATAAGCGGTCGAAACAAGCCATTTGGCGGTGAGTCTGTTGACACCGTGTTAAAATAAGCGCTTTTCATGAGCGAAGTTGAAAATCACCAGTTCTTCCTTCAGCATACGTAAATGAACAACACTCGCTATTTCACTTTTCCATAAACACGGCCCAAGATTGGATAGAGCGCTCATCTTAGAGCACACCAGCTTTGAAATACCTTTGATCTTTACGGTTAGTTTGCTCGAGTGTCGGCAAGAGGTCTAATTTTGTTTGACTGACAAGTTTCAATTATTTCAGCAGCTAATTGGCTTCCTCGCCCTCACGTGATCACTTTCTGTAGCCGCGCGAGTTATTGAACCCAAGGTTTGCATGACAAATAAAACTATTTGATTTTCCACAAGCATTCTTGTGTGATTTATTTGCAAACAAAAGAAGAACTAGAGGCTCACCGTGTGATCAATACAGCAAGTGCTTTCATTTCGACATATTGAAAAGTTTTCAAAAACATCGTTCAAATAAAGTACTTTCGCAAAATTGAAAAGATTTGCGCGGAATTTTACAAATTTTTTAGTGGAATTAAAATTGATTGAAATTGCTTTTGACAATATGTTCTGACTTGTATATTAAGGATTGGATGCCTGTCACACGAGATATCTTGATGATATTGCTTTGGCGTAAGCTCAGAAGTTAGTCTCGAATTCTTGCAGCTGAACCAAAAAATAAAAATTATCTACTATTGCACATGATTACTATTATTATTACAATAACGCAACCAGACCTTTGCCTGGGTCATCCTTCATCTGATTTGTGCTCAATCCCTAGATGAAAGATCGCAAATAATTAGCAAAGCGAAATTGCACTTGTAAACGAAAGCGTAGCGTGCGTGACTCTGACATTTCCTCTCAAATTCTTGACTTGCCAAAAATTTGCAGTGCGGAAAAAACTTTCTAGAATATTTTGTCAGGTATGTTGTCTTTACAAGTGTTTGTAACTTTGAACGTGTCAAGACTTGCTAATGATCGGTTGACGATAAAACATAAGAGACAGGATCCAAAAACCTGTGATATTGAGGCTGCCTATGATTTTATCTTAGCCGTAGGATATCTTCTCATTAAAAAACGAAATTATTTTTGTTCTTTCCAAACTTGGATTGATAGAAAGATCGATTCAATTTTAAACGGGGAAATATGTCGTTAGATTTTAAAAATTCAAGGAATAATTAAGTCGCTAATTAACGATTGACAGAAATACGATATGAGGCGAAATTAAATCAAATCTGGATACCAACAGGTATGAATTCGGAAGTAGATATTTAAGGCAGGAAGTTGATGCGACTGGGTTGTCATCTTGAAATAAGAAAAAAATGTGTCCTGAAATCTTACAAAAAATGACAGCGATCTATTTTGAAAGAAAAGTGCACTGCTTCGGCGAGTCACTCCAAGTATAGGCGTTGAGTGCAGATCCGCCTACACTTGCTATGCGATATCTTAAAAATCACAAGAGACTCTCGACATCAAAGCCGTAATCAATTAAAACAGAGCTTACGTTGATTTAAATTTAACGCAATTACTCAAGAGCCTTAAGCGCAATGCAACGCACAAAGCATAATTTGGTCTGGCACCGACGGTCTTCGGTCAAGTGAACTGTGTTGACAAGTTCTTACCAAAGGTTTACATAAATTTGACAGGGTGAAAAGTTTTCAACACGAGGTTTGTGTATAGTCACCCATAAAAATGTGAACCTCATCTATCAGGGCTAGGCTTCTGTGATCAAACAAACAACAGACGCACACAGCGCCGAAGATCCATTCTTCAAATTGCCTAACTGTTTAAAGAAAGATGGTTTTCGTCTTGCCACGAGCGTGGAACAAAGTAAAATTGAGTCACGGGTAGATAAACTCAGTGCAGTTATCACAAAAGTTTTGGATAATTCTATATGAAAGTTTCAATTTACTATGCTTTTTTCTCTTTAGTTAAATGCAAGATGTTCAAACGCGATTCTCTGAAAAAAAAATATTCTTAAAGAGAGCGATACATATCATAGCGCGAATAATTTTCACGCTGATACAGTGTGAATGAAAACGGTAATTTTCCATAGCACAGCCAAGAATTCAAGCTAAGAGTTCAGGAGCAGCAATGCTCATTTTTCATGTTTTTAAGCGAAAAGGGTAAGATAAAACTTCAAAGGAATTTACCGGCGTAAACTGCACTGTTCCAAGACTGCTTTTTCAACAGTCTTCTTTGAAATAATTTTCCGCTGACTTCGGTCGCGCATGCCCCGGAGCAATAGTTCTTCAGTAAAATGAAGTGCGGTCAGTTATTTCATTTCCGGTCTTTGACGCCGGATCGAATCAATGATCTCACATTTATTGTTTTCGGATATTATGATTAAAAGATCGGTTACACGCTTGACACGAATTTTTCGAAGAGATTCCTTCTAGTACGTAGACAAAAAAGATATGACAGCAGTACTAAACCGCAAGAATTTAATGTGTTCCATGATTGATATTTCAAACTAACTTGGAGTCTGTTTATCATCCTCCCCCTTCTCCCAGGGTCTTTCGAAGAAAAATGGCTCCCAAACGATGCACTCTGTCTCTGTCACTCCTATCTACCAACATTGTGAACAAGGCGTTAATTGTTTTGTTATTACATTTTTTCGGTTTTTTTTTTGTTTTTGTTTTTTTGTTTATTTTTTTTTGGGGGGGGGGGAAGGGAGGGAGTGGAGTGAAGTTATCTTTTACATTATTCCATATGTGCGAGCCTTTCTACTAATCCAGTATTTCTTCAATTGAGTGTTTTTCTTCCTTCGTAAGATGTTCCGTAATCCATGGAAAAAACTTCTACATGCGTCACTCGGTGGGCGTTTAGATTAAATTTATTGCCAAGAGATATTGTTTTTCTTCTCTTTTCGTAATTATTATTCCTTTTAAAAATTGTTCTCAGGGGAAGTGGGATTGGTTAGCCTTTCACTCCCAGTAGTGGTGATCACTATGAATCTTCTTCCTATGATATCCATACATTATTCAGCAGACAGGTAATGAGAATATTCAAACTTATTATGTACAGGTTAACTTGAAAGTTAAAGGTTTAACCTCCCCCCAGCCCACCCCTGTTTGCCTATTATCTTTCCTGAGAGTAAGCCAGCCAACATATTACATCCGCACGCTCACGCAATTCTCTTCTTGAAAAAAATAGAAACGAAGGAAGCATTTTTGTCTTAAAAGACAGTACATCATAAGAAAATAGAAAAAAAGAAAAAAAAGGGAAAATAAAATAAGAAACATTTTGAAATTCTACTGTGTCCCTTTTTGTCGCCAAGAGATGGAAACAAACAGTGCCTTAGTACACATATTTATATAGGAGACTATATATATTGGACATTTTTCTTCTCGGTGCCTGTCGGTGGAGTAAATTCTTTATCTATTTCGGTTCATTTGCATTGTGGGCGTTAAAATTTCATTTTTTTGGTGGCCGCTTGATCGCAAATAAACGCTTGCCAATTAATGATGACTGTCAAAAAAATTAACAGAAACGTCATAGAAAAAGCAAGACGAATCAATACACACTTGAAAAACAAAACGAGACAATGATTGATGTCATGATTCTAATCTTTGATCAACAAAGAGAATATTATGCTAATTTGCCGATCAGCAACGGTATTCGAAAACATTAAAGCTACATGAGAATTTACCCCTCTATAGATTATCGTTGTCTATTTTATCAGTATGGTTATTGGTATTTTTATTATTTACATTTATCATCATCGTCATTATTGCGATTGTTATTGTTGTTCTCGCCATTTCTATCCCAACAGAGCAGTGTTTACCCATCTCATAACTATCTATCTTTTACGGAGGGTTTCTACTTAGAATTATTCGCGTCAAAGGTGTTTGTTCATTTAAAACGCCTTGAACGTTTTATTCTTAACAGTGTTACAAAAAATTTCATAATAACCATAAGATGCCTCAGTTGCTCTCGATCTGAATATTCCAACGTGTTGGATTGATTATCATGACGGAACCAAGTGATAATAAAATTCTAGTTATATAAACCTGTTTATTCAGAAGTTAATTGCATTCTCCAGATGGTTGCAAGCTTATAATTTTTTTTTGCCCTCTTACTTGCTCTGTTCGAGGTGAGGTCATCAACATTTAAAGAGAATGATTATTGGATTCTGAAATACATCTTTATGCAAAGTTAACGGCACCGTCTTCCTTTTTTTTTGGTTTTTGACATCACGGAAGGAATATTTATATTCGGCGACTTTCGACTTTGTTCGGCAGGAATCTATTCATTCTCAGAGAAACATCTTAGAGAAAGGTAATTTTTTCTAGGCTATTTTTGTACCGTGTGGAACATTGAAAACATGGTTATTCTAAATATTATATAATTCAGTTGTTACCTGCTGATGATGTGCCGTGTATAATTGATCATCGCCGATGATCATCATCTCTATTATTTCGACTCGGTTGTTAAATAATTATTTTAAAGCTCGCTGATGGTTTTTAGTACCATACAAGTACTGATTCTAATTCTGGTCGGGGTGACTTCGACGGACATAAGAGTGTTGTTGTGTTAATATCATTATCTCGGTATATTTAGCATTTTGGGCCAATTTTTTTTAGATTACTTTGCTTCTGTATGCTTTATCTCTGATAAAGTGCTTGTTAAATAAGCTTTGCTTATATAGTTCTAGATCTAAGTGATCGTTATAGCTGAATTATATTCGCACATTTACCAATTTTCCTCTTGACAAGGAAAGGAAAAACTGCTGAAATATTTTTTCTTAAAATAGTACATTAAATAGGAAGAAAACAAGACAACATTGGAGGGGGAAAAAATTTTATTATTTACTTATTGTTATCAACGGACGGGAAATGCACCGCGCGCTAGAATGTATAAAAAAAAAGATTTGTTGGACATTTTTCTTCACAGCACCTATCGGTTAAATTAGCTATTTCATTTTGGTTAATTTTTATGTTATTTGTTCTTGGCTGCTCGTTCTAAGGGAAACGGCTAACTAATAATAACTTAAAGGCTATTATCATTTTCTTTTCTTCAAAGGCAACACTTAATTTTTTCTCCTTCTCAAGAGAACGTTCTTTTTCCCGCGAGTAACTATCTATTTTCTCGGAGGGTTTCCCTCTAAACACCTTGCATCGAAGGTAATTGCTCATTTGAAACGCGTTGAACTTTTGATGCTGAACAGTGCTCTATCAAATTTCATATCAAGAAGTCTAGGTTTTTATCGAATTCAGTTTCTTTTACCTTGTTGGAATGAGTATCTGTAAGGAGCAGATTGGTGATAAAATTCTCGTTAAGCTTGCCTATTCAGAAGTCACTTCAAGTGGCTTCAGGAATGCTGTGACGAACAAGTAACATAGTTAATCAAAATGTATTTATGAATAATGAAATTTCTATTCTTTAGTTTTCTCAGTTTGATACGAACTCCAATTTCTTAATTGATTATGTTTTACTTTTTCAGATTGTACAAGCGTTTTGAGTCAGATCACTGCCAAGTGCAAGAAAGGTAAAGTGTTCGTTTTTTTGCTCCCTTACAAGTTTATTAGAAACGCCACAATATTATTATACAGGTGTAAGTGACCAGAAATTACAATACAACAAAATAAAATACCGAAAAAAAAAAAGAAAAAGAACAGTCATATTTTTATCATAAGACAGACATAACTAACACGATAACTCTCATGGACGTTTTCATAATTACTTTGCCCATTTCATGCTAGCAGCCGGCGCTTTTACAGTACCATCTCTTTTTTCTTCAACTCAATGCCACTCAAAGCACCGGTAGAGCAATGAATAACAAAGGCCCATACGAGAAGGATATACGCGTATCTATGCGAGTATGTCGACGTATGTCGCTTGATACGTGCGCATGGTACTTCTATACAATGTCCCCTTATCTTTGAACTGCACTGTGTATATCAGAACATATCATTGTTGCTAATGCCAACATAAAATCTTCATTCTCAGTTCTAATGGTGAAATATCAAATTGCACAACAGGTTTTCAAACGCAATTTCGATCGTTTCTCAATAGCTTGTGACCATAGTAGCATCATTATCATCATTATCGTTACTATAATTACTACAACAACAACAAGAAGTCTTTATTTCTCACAAAAATGAAATTACAATGAAATAAGAAAAATTATTATAATGAACAGGAAAAATAAACATAGTTGTATTATTTTGGAGCCTGGAGTTGGGTTTTGAGCCAGCCCTCTATGAATTATTATTACTATTGCTATCATTGTTATTATTTATATGATTATTTGTTACCTTTGAATTATTGGTTGAAAGTCAACTGATCACTGTGCTGTGTCAGTAGCTTTATCAGTAGCCACATGCAGTCTCAGACTGCCTATTGTTCCTTTATCGGTGGGTGAACTTAACTAGGCAGCACAACAATCAGCGGATTGCTTACTTTCCTACCAAAAAAGGAACGATTTGACTCATTACATTCGATTTTGATTATTTTTACCCTTTTTTTGTTTCCAAAAAGATGGTCATGAATCCCCTGGTTGTTCTACTACTCATGCTGGTAGCCGTCCCCTGCACATCTGCGAGTATGTTGCTACTGCCATTTTGTAATATTTAACTTCTAGTCAACCGAGTAATTCCCTATGAAACCTTATAATTAAAAGAAGTTTAGCATGATAGACGCATTACAAATTCCAACCCTATTCTGAAAAGGCTTTTCTGTATCTAAAGGAGACCTTGGAGATGTAGGCAATTTGCACTCCAATCGTTTCGTGAGAGTTTCAGTAAATTGGAAGGCTTTATCTCTTATCGAGAACAAAGGGAAACTAACCTAAGGAGTTTGTTGCCATCAACAAATTGTACTTCTCGGGACAGAGTCAGACCTTCTTAGGCGCCATCCGGAGAAAAAATTCGCACGGGCTGTTTTTAAGTAAACTTAAGAAACTATGAATCGACGAATAGGTTATTAAATACAGAATTCGATAAAATCATAACGATAAACTGAAAAAATATAAAGTGGACGTTGATGGTTATCAAACTTTGTCTTTGATGAAAAGTCACCGCAAAATGTCAATCACAAAAGATCAATCACTAAAAGTAAGCTGCTGAAGTCGTGAAGTAGCCCTTAATATTCATTATATATCTTTGGTAAAAAATGTACAAGAAGTGCCAACGTTTTGTCACGGTTCATGTGTTTCTTTTAATCATCTGCTAGTAACTTGTCGAGGCGATAAGATTGCTTGTGCAAATCAACAAAAGTGTATCTACGCGTCTGAACGCTGCGATGGGATCACTGACTGTAGAGATCGATCAGACGAACGATGCAGTAAGTACTGTGGTTGATAAGTAACTTCTACTTCTGTACATCTTCTTACTCTTTATATGGGCTTAGCGTAAAAATGCTATTTTCAAAAAGTAATATTAAATTGGAAGGCTAACTCTCTTTTCAAAAATATAGAAAAAAAGCTATATTTTCCAAGAACCCCTCATTTGCAAGAACACCTCCAAGACAGCGAAATAAAGCTGTGACGTAAATCATATGCAGAGGTAGTTTTACAAAACTGAACTGGCTATTGGTTGAATGCCGTCACATTGGGCCATCTTTAGATTAAGAACTTTAATGGCATGAAGACGGTTCTTGTGATGGCCAAAGTCACTTTAAAATCGAATGAAATAAACTGCAGCTAGTTGAATGAGATAGCGGCGATTTCATATACGAGATGAACTCCTTTTGTATCTTACCGTTGGAAAAAATCAAATGCATTAACTGGGAGACCAGAAATGGTGATTTGTACTTTGCAACGTAAAATGCTCTATATTACATGTATGATAAATTTTTAAAGCAACCATTATTACGCATGCATGCAGTGAATGAACACTTCGAGATTTCCCGAGTATATTGAGTTCTCCAAGCGTTAGCATATTAATTTGAAAAAAGCTTTTCTAGAAATGTAGTCATGCACCCATCGGCATTGCCTTAAATTGACTGTATTAACTGACCGCGAAAAGGCGAAAACGCGAACGGTCGCAACAGAGGGGATATTAAATTGCTAATGTAGAGCTTACGAACAAATTTTTCTTTTACACGTAAACTTTTGTCGCCAGTGCGCCATAACCAAAATTTCATAAAGCTTAATAGTATTGTAATGATACTAATAGACCAATTGAGTAACTTTTCCTTTTCTTTCATTTTTTACCTGCGCCAATCAGCTGGCAGTAAGTATCATAAATCTAAATCTATCTTTATGTCGTCTCCTTGTAATATTGCTTAGATAACCACATTAAAGGAATGGCATATTTTGAACACATCGCTTGTATTAATTTGATTTACATGTAACTATCAATAGAAAATCTAAGGTTGAGGATCTTTGAAGTATTAAAAAATGATTTCAAGGGGCGGATTGAAACAACAAAAGCGGAACAAAAACTAAAGTTAGCTGGTCACCTCCTGCTTGATAGGGAGGCTGTATGAGATATGGAGGAAAGAAACTAATCAAACATGTTCATCGATTTCAGTATATTTTTGTTCCATATATATTTACAAAGCCTTTCCGTCAAGACAGCTGAAATTCACGGATATTCATGATATCAAAAATAGTATAATGCCGAGTCCTCGTCTCTTCCTTTTTTCAAAATCAGTGTAAAAGTCAAAAGAAGAAAAAAATGACACAGAGAGACCAATGGTCAGCGGCAGCTTTCTCCTTTCTGAAGACGACAGGGATTAAAATTTACTAAGGGAATCTGTGGTAGCAAGAGCTTGCGAGTTGCTCGTTTGTGTGCCTATCGGTTCAAACATATTTAGCAGAGGAGAATTTTGAGGCAAACGCACAACCTCTATATTTGACTCGAGAGCTAAGAAGTATGTCTAAGTTGTTTGGATTATTTCAGGTTTTGTTTGTTTTCTCCCTTTTCTTACACACACAGGCTCAATATTTTATGTCTTTGAATTGAAATAATTTGTATTATCATACAGGAAAGTGTGCAAACTACGAGTTCACTTGTGCAAATGGAGATTGTCTTGCTAAATATAGACGTTGCGATGGGCGAAATAACTGTGGTGATAATTCAGATGAACAGCTGTGCCGTAAGTTTGTCATCGCTGTCACCGTTATCCTAATACTGCAGTCGCCTTTCCTGTAGGCTGATGGTTAACTATTCAAGTTGTGCTGTAGTAATCAGGTCGAGATACAAACAAATATTGAGAGCTGTCTCTTCGCCTTCTCTCTCTATCTCTATATTTTCCTTTATTTAATAATAAATCGAATAATTAACAACAATAACTATAACATAGACCGATAGGCAGAATTAGGCTTGTTCTTACTTATGTTTCTACTGACAATGTAGTATGTTTTTCTTCAGTTTCCATTTCAGTTTTTTTAAAGTTACTCAGTTGTTTGTTGTTGCTATTGTTTCTGTTTTTTCAACTGCAAACGCAATAAACAAACCCTGGTTACTACATAATTTGAGATTGTTTTCTTTTCTCTCAATGTACGAAACGTTCTCATGGAAATATTAGCTCGACGTAAGTGTTCTTTTAGATATTTCATTAATTTCTTAACTTTTAAGTGAAAAACAATATGTTCAGTATTAGCTAATTTAATTACCTATTTATTCTATGTCATTTATATTTTTCTGTAATTATTTCAGTGCATTGGTAATCACACTTTTGTCAAAGAAAAGCGTAGCAGCCACCTGATTGAGGCATTCATGCTTGTGGGCGTGGAATTTTTTTAGAAAGTTTTTTTTGTAACAAAACTAACTATTGAAAGTCTCTAATATACAAAAAATTAACCAAATAAAACTCAATGTGTTTTATGTTGTCCCATAATTTTTGAAATGAGGATAGTTCGACGTCCTTAATTTCACGTTTCCATGGCGAGGCCCCCTGTTTTTGTATATAATGGCTTTGTTTTATTTGCCCTGGCGAAAGGGATAACAATCTGCTCACAGGTCACGAAGTTTTTGCAACACGACTTACAATAGCTCTTCCTTTTCAGGAGGAGAATGAAAAATAAAACAGTGCGCACCTTTGCTGTCAGGGCGTTGATATTGATCTTTAGGGTATTTTTAAAAAGTACAGGGGAGGATTAAGTCAGCTGCATCATTCACTATGATAATAAAAACTGCATATCCAAAAGAAAAGCATTTAAATATTTTGATTAAATTTCTGGCACTGTATGGGAAATATCTCATTACTCTTCCCACTTTTCTATGCTTTGTTAACGAGGGGATGTGATAGCCGGTGATTTTCTTTTCTTTCCTTTCTCTATGTTTTTCATGGACTGCACTTCGGAAACATCAGGAAGTAAGTGCTACTTCAATTTCTTAATGTAGATGTTACTCCTAACATTTCACATGACCAAAAAGCTGCTAACCACTCCCATTCTGTACCCTTTCTTCCAGCTGAAAACTAATAACGACAAAAGAAAAGATCAGGAGGCGTTGTACTTCATTCAGAAATCGAGATTTGCGGCCTGGAAAATAGCCCATGTTTCAAGGCCACACATTGAATCCTAAACCTTAATGAATAATTTTACTTTAGCCTCCCTTCAGGACTCACTTAATTTTGCTTTTGCATTGTTTTGAACAACAGATGATTGTTAAAATTAGAAATATAGCTTTATCTTGTGACATCATATTTAACTTTGAATGCACTGGTTAG
The DNA here is from genome assembly GCF_964200805.1 of Pocillopora damicornis. Lineage (NCBI taxonomy): Eukaryota > Metazoa > Cnidaria > Anthozoa > Scleractinia > Pocilloporidae > Pocillopora > Pocillopora damicornis. The sequence continues at coordinate 26,703,764 of NC_142674.1, read as the reverse complement.
CGTGGATTTGAGTCCATTAAATGTTAAGGATTTTTTTTCCCTCTTATTCTCTGCAAAGGAAAGAGTCAAAGCGTCACCATCTTAAACTTTACGAAACTTCTATTTGGTAAAGGTCTTAAAGAAAGACTTCTCCATACTTCTGTTCCACCGAGAGAAAATCAAAATCGTCTAAAAACAATATACCTTCTTTTTTTTTTCAGTTACACCACATTGCGTTAAAAACGTTTCAATACTAAATGGCTTCGCTTTTCTTTCAGTTATTGATTAATGGGCCGATCAATTTAAAGCTTTAACATTCCCCCGTAGGGGAACTGTCGTTCGTGCCTGGGGTTGAGGAATGCCGTGAGCCTCGCCTGGCTGGGGTGGGAATTTGAACCGGAAGTGTCGAATAAAAGTGCTTTAACTTATAATGTGGTGTTTTAAGATAAAGAGTTCACTTTTGGGTACGAATGGCTCCGGAGAAAGGTCTACAAGGTCTATCTTATAAGGCTCGGCAAATGTATAGAATGTCAGGATCACTCATTTTACCTTTAAAAAAAAATTGACCATTAAGTCCAGTACTTGGGTAGGGTATTAAAACACAATTTTGGCCCCCAGGGGCTGAAATTTGAACGGATCAATTTTCAAAAGCTTAAACGCCTGAGGGTTTCCCGTGGGGGATGTTGAAGCTTCAAATTAATCGATGCATAATTCATTTATTGGCTTACTTATTTTTCATCTAATCTCCCTAACTTAATTGTCATTCTGTGCTTTCTCTTCTCATGTGCGGCCTTTGTGAAATACACCAGCCTGTAAGTGATTAATTATGATTAGATTACTGAAGTTAATAATTTAGTTGTGACACCTGTTTCTGCTCCACTTTCCATAACATTCCTAAATACCGCAAACGTGCATGAGTAGCAAAACGCAGGATGAGAGGATGAGGATGAGAATTTCATGTTTTTAATACCAGTCGTTGTAATAGCAAAATAAATGATATATCTCGAAAACAGTTGATGAAGAATAACCGAGGCCAGCCTTCAGTCCCATATGATGATTGATGGGAAGTGTGTTAGTATTGCCTACTTTAACTTTAAATGTTAGTTGAACTAAACAACTTTTTATAATACTTGAATTCTGCTTATCCCTATCGTTTTCTTTGCTCTCAATATCGTCTTCGGTGGATCAAATACATGTAAATACATCAGGCAGTAAGTGAAAGCTTAGAACCAATTACTTTAAGGATAAGGATACGTTGTCATCTCCGTTTGTTTGTTTTTGCTTGTTTGTTCGTTTGTTTGTTTGTTCAAGATTATTCTTATGATTAAAGCATGAATAAGCAGTTGCGTTGCGAGCACATCGGCGCCGCTGCCTTTCTTGCGTTTAGTGGACAACTAAGAACAACAGGTGCGGAAGATTTTCATAAGAGAGAGAGGGGGAGAGGGGGAGGGGGAGAGAGGGGAAGAGAGGGGAAGAGAGGGGAAGAGAGGGGAACGGGGGGGAGAGAGAGCGAGAGACTGAGACCATAATGTCAGCAGAAGAATGTCAGCAGAAGATAATGCATCAAATACAACTTTCAGGGAACTGGTTTTAAGTAAACAGAGTCGGAAAACTGAGAAAATTGAAATATCGATGTAGAAAGGGATGATCAAAATACAACATCGACAGTACACCAGAATATTTTTTTAAATTGGCATTTTCCTCTGCTCATGCTGACATTAAGGAAACTTCTAAGCAGAAAAAGAAACAAATTAGATAAAAATCTGGCAATAACTGCAAGCTTCCTCCCAATTAAGCAAAAATGCCATTGTTGACAAGTCCGCTTATAAGATCGAAAACCAATTTCTGGCAAACAACTTTGTCCCTCAATAAACAAGCGGAAAGACACGTATCAAACAGTTGCCCATAAATATTATCATATTGTTATCTTTAATTGTTGGTCATTCATCTTCTAAGTCTCCAGCCCAATAAACCTTCAAAAGTGTGATACGAGTTCTTATCCCATGTGTTTAACCTAGTTTCATTGATTAGTTTTTAACATTACTGCATTCTTTTCCTAAATTACTCTCCTCACTTAAACTAACTTTTTTTTGTTTCTTTTCTGCCCCTGGTTACTGCTCATTACAGCATGTGAGTATGATTTTAATCGTCTATTCGAATTGTGAACTGTTGAACTAAAACGATTGTTGATTTAGACACAATTTGCTGATTTATGATTTTACTGTCTTTTCTATTCTCTTTTATTATCTTGCCTGACCTTGTGACAATAAGGCGGTAAGTAACCATTATTTTTTATTAACCCTCTTTGGCATATTTGGTTTGACCGCTTACATAAGTCAAGTAAAATTTTTATTCTTTTTTTTTATTCATTCAATTTGATTTAATGGAATGCATATATCTTCGTTCATCTTCACCATTGAAACATAATAAAATATAGGCGATTTTTTGTTGAAATGTAAACGTAATGTACCTAAAATGCGGATTAATTTTTTAGAGCGTGCGCATCCCGTTTTTGGTTGTCGGTTTTATTGGTGTTTTGGCAAACAGCATAACTTTGAAAGAGGAAAAAATTACGTAAAATGTACTTATCGACTGGATGGAAGGGCCGGACAGGTAAACTTTTGGCTCGAGGTCATACTAGTGCTTATTATCCGGTCCGGCCCGACCAAACTCAGTCAATGAACATTTTACCACTTAGTGTTCGAGATTTCGAAATTTTTGTCTCCACCTAGATAGGATGTACTTGCATATAAAAGAAGGGTGCGCGGGTCCATACGGGTCATATGATGATTAAAGTTACAATACATGTCTCTAGATGAGTTTCGGGTGCAGTTCAGGTAAAGCGTCCGCTTTGAAGGGTCTCAATGGGTTTAACTGTCAGCCATCAAGCAGCCCAAAGTTTGATCATCAACCGTCGAAAAAACAGTTCATGACAAGAGATTATATTTTCGTGCTTCGTAATCATTTCCATCTTTAACTTGGTAGTTCAATATTTAAAAAATATCTTTCTAATCGATAACTTGTTGCCGACTATGTCACGCCACGCCTTGTCTTGCTCGGAGAACCGGCGTAATTTCATTGGCGAACGGAGACAAGCGTTAGGTGAGCGCGAGGGAGGAGCGCAAAAAAATAAATGCTTCCCACACTTCCACTGTTCCTATCAAATTGATTAGTACGAATATCTCTTTCAACCAAAGCGAAGCGTATCATGTTTTATGGACGAAGCTTTTCGAGAAGCCCTTTGTTTAATTCCGTACAAGCCAAGTGTAAAGGATAAGCAAAGGAAATGCATCGCTGATGTATTTACAAGCATATAGAGAAGTAAATTGGGAATACAATCGTGTATTTTTTTTCACTCCTCCTCGAGCGTGACTCGCACTTCATGGTCTGAGACCGGATTCCTTTTTTTTCAATGATTCTGACATTTTGTAAAATATTTTAATTCCAATCATAACCTCCCAAGCTATTCTTTATTCTCAAAATGTTTTTCGTGGTTTTTTTTTCCACTCCTCCTCTCGCGCGTGACTCGCCCACGCGCTCGCTTCGTGCTTGCCTCCGTTTGACCAAAAAACGCTGAAAAATCTCGCCTGTTCTGCAGATGTAGGCCTCCTCAATGAAACAACGGGTTCATGGTTTCCTCTTTCTTGTCTTTCTTCATATCAGAACGGATAGTAAAAACAAACTTTTTTTTTATAATTACAACAACATTCAGATAAGGAGGTTTTTCTCGGAGTTATATAGTCGAGAGTAAAAGCTGTGGAAAACCTTGTCTGATAATAATCCGAAGTGAAACGAACACAGCTTTATTGGCCTTTTCTCTGGGGATGTAAGTTTATGATTACTATGCTAAAATTATGCTAAAATTATTAACAACACTTCACTGAACACAATTTCTTTCTTACATGTCAACTGATGCTCAACAGGACGTAAGTATCTACTTATTGTGCTACGTATGTTTATCCATTCCCTGATCTTGTTGTTTAAGATCAATCCTATTTCTTTTAAAATAGGCCTTTGACTAATATTTGCATAAAATCCAATTTGATTACTTATCATTTTTTTTAAGACTGATATGTAATTAAAATTAGATTAATCTGTGTTGTGTTTGTTACTTGTCACATAACTTTCGGGCAGCTGAGTAATTTTGTTGGAGCTAGCTTGGAAGTTACAAGAACAATAAGAAATAATAAGCTACATTTTACATGAGGGTGTTCCATTTTGTTATTAAAAAAAGGAAAAGGGCCCTGAGACAGGATTCCTTTTTTCTCAATGATTCTGGCATTTTTAAAGTATTTTAAGTCCAATCATATCCTCCCAAGCTATTCACTATTCTTAAAATGTTTTTCGTGCTTTTTCTATCTTGGTGTGCATAGGGGTACATGTGTGTTTTCGTGGTTTTTTTTTCACTCCTCCTCTTGCGCGTGACTCGACCTCGCGCTCGCTTCGCGCTTGCCTCCGTTTGACCGAAAAACGCTGAAAAATTACGCCTGTTCGGCAGATCCAGGCCTCCTCAATGAAACTAACGGTTCATGGTTTCTTCTTTCTTGTCTTTCTTCATATCAAAACAAATGGTCAAAACAAACTTTTTTTTTATAATGACATCAACATTCAGATAAGCAGGTTTTTCTCGGAGTTAGTCGAGAGTAAAAGCTGTGGAAAATCTTGCCTGATAATAATCCGAATTGGAACGAACACAGCTTTACTGGCCTTTTCTTTGGGGAAGTAAGTTAATGATTACTAATTATAAGCTAAAGTTATTAACAACACTTCACTGAACAATTGTTTGCTTTCTTTCTTTCATGTCAACTGATGCTCAACAGGGTGTAAGTATCTACTTATTGTGCTACGTATGTTTATCCATTCCCTGATCTTGTTGTTTAAGATCAATCCTATTTCTTTTAAAATAGGCCTTTGACTAATATTTGCATAAAATCCAATTTGATTACTTATCATTTTTTTTAAAACTGATATCTCATTCAAATTAGATTAATCTTAGGTTGTGTTTGTTACTTGTCACATAACTTTCGGGCAGCTGAGTAATTTTGTTGGAGCTAGCTTGGAAGTTACAAGAACAATAAGAAATAATAAGCTACATTTTACAGGAGGGTGTTCCATTTTGTTATTAAAAAAAGGAAAAGGGCCCTGAGACCAGATTCCTATTTTTTTTCAATGATTCTGACATTTTTAAAAATATTTTAATTCTAATCATAACCTCCCTAGCTACTCACTATTCTCAAAATGTTTTTGGTGGTTTTTCTATCTTGGTGTGCATAGGGGCACAGGTGTGTTTTCGCAGTTGTATTTTTCACTCCTCCTCTCGCGCGTGACTCGCTCTGGCGCTCGCTTCGCGCTTGCCTCCGTTTGACCGAAAAACGCTGAAAAATTACGCCTGTTCTGCAGATCCTGGCCTCCTCAATGAAACTAAGGGTTCATGGTTTCCTCTTTCTTGTCTTTCTTCACATCACGACGGATGGTAAAAACTAGACCGTAACGCAGCTTTCCTGGTTCCCTCATGAAAAGTGATATGTTCGCTCATTTAGATTTGGAGATTATATAGACAACTAACTGACGATCATAATTGTGAAAAAAAAAAAATATCCATTCATCGATCTTGCTGTTCAGTTCAATTCAAGGTTTTAATGGGCAAAGTTTGAGGTCTTAGACCGCTCTTACAGAGATCGCTACTTAAATGTTTCCCCTCTCCCCCCCCCCTCCCCCCGCCTCCTAAGAAAGAAAACATACAAACCAACAAACAAACCTACAGGTAACGCTTTATTTATAATTTTGATCTTTTAAGGAGCAGGTGTATTACACCTTAGTACCAAATGAAGGAGATAATTAATTGAGTGTAAACACTGTAAAAAAAAAAAAAACCTCGCAAGACTCGCAATAAAGCAAGAGAGCATTAATTTACTTTTGAATCTTTTCTTTCATTTCACCTGATGCTCAATAGTTTGTAAGTATCTATTTATTGTGTTACGTACGTTTTGTGATCTTGTTGTTCAGCTCCAATTCAATTTATCTAAAATAGGCATTTGGTTAGTATGTTCTTAGAGTTCAACTTGGATGTATACATTTTAATTACTTGATTTGAGGAACCTGACGCTACACAAACTTATCAGGGTGAAAGAACCCATTTATTGTTCTACTCAATTTTATTTCATACTTGGTCTTGCTGTAAGTTGAGCTCAATCCAACTAAATTTATTTTCCTCTGAGCCATGTTTTCAGAAATTTGAATGTATAGATATAAAATTGAATTTCATTGACTTTCTGTATCGTTTTTCACTTGTGATGTTACATTTCGTTGAGCAAAAGAAAATTGCTGAACATATCAAGGAATTCTTTGCAATGAAGTCTTTAAATAAAGGTTTCAGTTAATCACTATGCAATGTTTCACTGATAAGTCATTAAGCTATGTTATGATTAATAATAGAGTAGTAATACCTACAAATGGCTCTTATCACTTAAATTTGTATCATTAATTAATCATTTTAAAGTTTTCCCAATCAATGAAACTATTGGCAGCTTTATTAAAACAACGAAGCGAATTTCTGAAATGCGGGAAATTAGGTAACTCTAAGAATAGGCCGTGTTGTTCTAAATGGTGCACAAGAAACTTTCATTCGTTAAAATTTAGATAAAGCGGTAGTTAGAAAAATGTATTAGCTCATAAGCTTTTGCATTCAATACTAACAATATTTTCTTCTATCATTATTTCTCTCTATTTTCCAAAATGAAATTAATCTCCAGGCGGTAAGTACTCACCATTTTAATTATATTCGCGGATTACAGACATTCTGACTAACGTACATGTCAAAAATGTTTTAAAGTAAGCTGTAACCTTGAAACATTAATTCTTTTTTATTTCCTTTTTCCCCCTCAATCTTACTGGACATATCAAGTTGGTAAGTGGTTTAACGTTCATTATCAAAACGAGCTTTTATCGATAACACTTTTTACTCAGGCGCTCCGTGATAGGGTCGGTTCATTTACAAATCGCTGTCAAGAACATTAAGGAACAAGCGTGAGTGCAAGAATTTCACATTAAGGGTTCAAGAACTACTTGAGTAACGTGTGAAATTACTGTGCTGTGTAGAAGGGATAACTCTTCCACATACCTTCCACACGCTTTTCACTTGCCTTATGCAATTTATACATGTGCAATAAATGATGGTAATAGGACTGAGTAGAGTTCAATTCGGTCTGTAACCATACAAGTGATTATAACAATCGGACGACCGCGCAGCGGGAGTTGCATTTGTTAATTACGAGTATGATTACAGATAGAATTGGACGACTTGAGGTCCTGTTATCAATTAACCAGAACTACGACAAAACTCGAGAAGGAAAATAGACATCAGTTGTACATTTTCATTAAAAAAACAACTATTAACTCGGCGAAATGCGCGACAACATCGCTTACTGTCCACTTACACAGGCACAACGTATCTACTGTCCTATTACACTGTCCAATTAGAGGCATGACTCGTACACGGTCCTATTAGTGCTCTAATCGGTCTGGTGATAACCAATTACGTTCGAGAATTTTGGTATAATTTTGATTAGTGTAAAATTGTGTGAAGATAGTGATCATAACTCCCCGTTACGAGCGCCTGAGTACACGCACAAATGCGTCTAGTGGGGTAACCTCCTTTTTAGAGGTTAAGAGAGTGAGACGGATAAGAACTGTGTCACCTGAATTGAAAAAATACGGGGTGGAAATGGTATTAAAGTAAACTGTTTGGAAATGGGATCAGAATATGCCCCTCCCTAATACTAATCTAAGTTGTGTAAATTATCACTGGTTTTAATTTCTGGCATTCCGCAAAAAATATACATATTTCAATATTTCACATAATGATTATTCTAGATACACTCTTGGCCATCTGGACATCAGGGAATAATACAATTTTTAATGCGAGCACTGTAATTCCTTAAAAATTCGTAAGCACTAAATAGGACTCTAAGGGTATTTAGACTATCCTTGAAGTGCACGAAATTGTTTTGCGTAGATATTTAGCTTATCATATGTATAAACCAATCCCGATTAGAAGAGAAATTTCGGAAAACTCAAAACTCAGTTTTTTCGGCCCTAAAGTGCTCTTATTTTGGCTTAAAAGTATCCCGTGGTAACGAATTAGCGGGTGATGACGTAGAAAACTGTAAAAACTCTCCGTTGACACTTACACTCTCACATCTCTTGTAATTTTGTATCGGTGAGCGTTGAAATACTCTTTAAGTAATGTTCGATAGCTGTCTACCTACCTTCAGGAAGTTCTACCGAGAGTTGTGATACATCGCACTCAAGTAATAAAGAAGAAATAGACGTTGCGACAACGGTTCAGCTCTACCAAGGTGAACCGCGTGCATCCAACGCAGATTTCGATGAAGACTGACAAAGACGGTTTCTCGCCTGTGGTGTTCAAGTCAAGATTAGACCAAAAAAATCCCGTTATTCAGTGTTTAGTTTGTTGCTTTTGTGTTTTGTTTCTTATGGCGAAATCTATAGAAAGAATGGCTATCTTTGTTCGTTCCTGTTGCCTCAAATTTTATTTCTTCGAATTAAGTGCGGCGAAGGTTCCCCTTGGTCGGTGCTATAGGGTTTCGTTCCCGTGGAGTAATTCCCTTAGCTAACCAAAAGCTAACTTTTGACGAAAGAATCAGCTGTATCTTGAAGCACGATGATTTTTCGCCGAGAAGTCACCGGGCAGTCTCACAGCAAGTTACTCCTTTCCTCGTACATTGCAAAGGCAGAGGCGATCGTTGTCGAGCCGGTCAAATGGAAAACGAGTGCGTTTAGAGTCATCTGATTCAAGTTCATCTCAAAAAGGGATTTCAATGGAGAAAACTTCTTTAGTTTAAGTGCAGCATTGCCATATGATCCATTTCGTTCGATGGAAAATAATTGACATCAGTGTAAGTTGTAAATTTCGTATGCATCGACTTTCACACAGCACTGGGATTCGCTACCATTTAATTCAATAATATTTGTGTTTCTTTATTTATTTTGTTGCAATGCTATTATCTCAATGAAATTGCTACTGTTGAGAATTTTCATTTTTGAGGGCAGGGGGGAATTGATGGCTCGTGGAATAGATTTTTGGAAACCTAGGTTAGGAGAATACACGGCCCCTTCGAGCTTGTGTTTATGCCAGTATCTGCTAGAGCTTTCGCACTGTTCAGGCAACAGGATAACGGTTAGCTCAGGAAAGAGCTTGACCTTTATTACAAATAATATATTTCTGTTATTGAGATACGATGGAAACTGCAATTGGTAGGGTTTTCATATGATAAGGAAAGCGCAAATGTAGTCATGTGGAAAGACAAGGAGTATGAGTACATCTCAAGCACGTGAAATAAACAACATTAAGGAGCTCACCGTTCTCTGCTCGCGAAATATTAGCCGAAAAGAATGTTTAATCGAGTACGGTGTGGGAACAGGCCCCTTAATCAGCGCTCTCTTTAGCTGAATTCATTGGTTATCTTCCTGTGATTTGACCAGTGATATGTGTCGTAGCAACCGTCTTCGAAGCCGGTAGGGAGGATAAGGCCGATCGGCGATCGAAGATCGAAACACGTCCATTTTGGCCTTACAGCTACATCCTTTGGAAAGTATTGTATAGAAATACCCACTGTATGTGTATGTGTAGCTAACATCATTTGGTGCTCCAGCCGCGCAGTACGTTCGCCCTTTCCTATAGATTTCTCCTTCCTCCACCATAGTTGCCGACGTGTCTTTACAGTTCTCTACGTCACAGCTGTGATATGTAGCATAAACGTTTTGGCAGCGCGCTTAATGGAGCCACTTTTTGACCGCCAAATGGTACCTCCAATGCGCAAAAAAACTGTTCAAGGAGAAATTACTAGGCGGTAATCATTTTAAACAGTTATCAACCAGAAAATAAAAAAAAAAATCGTGTCATAGGCACTTTAAGGTCAATTTCATCAAAATGATTTGCCTAGTGGAGTCCTTCACTTAGTTTATCTCGTTGATTTTCCTCATTTAGTAATTTTAGTACCTCTTTCGCACTAATTAGCCTCCTTGGAAAATATTTCTACCTACAGCTCGTCTGAATGCTTGCCATGTTGATAAATACGTTTTAGATTATCTCTAAGGACTACTCGATAATGATAACTTTCTCTTGATGGTTGTAAGTGTACTCAGCATGTCATAAAATATCGAAATTGTTTCAATTTGCACAATGATAAAACCAAAAGGTGCCCCTTGGCAGCTGAAAATTTTTTGGTGGGCTAAAATTAATCAAATGACCACAATTTTTAACTCGTGAATTGCGCGCATGCGCAAGAGCGAGTTATAGATACGATGTGGGGAATGGCATTCGCTCGCTCACTCGCTCGCTCGCTCGATTGGTCGATTCCTGTAAACTTTTTTTAGATTTTAGGCTTTTGAGTGCATTTGATAGTTTTTGGCGAGCTATAAACAGACGAAATGGCGACCTTTGTTGCTAAGAATAGTGGTGGGGTGAGAAAGAAGCCAATGATAATCTTAAAAGAGTTTTTTTTTTTTCGTTTTAGTTTCAACAAGCGGCGCCAGCGACTGGCAGGCATGCAAGGATTCACACTAAAATAACAGAACAACCTTCGTTTTTCATAAAATTGTAATTTACAATCCTTGAACTTGAAAACAATCCGAAGATTCATTGAAAATATCACTTACTGCGAAGCGCTCGGAGTTAACAGATGTTGAAAAGCTTTTTCTGTTATAGCGTGAGATTGAGGACAAAATTGATCATTACGTTTCGTCGCGTGTGTTTTACCTGTGTGAAGCAACAAAAGATGCCGGCGACTGACGAAATAACAAGTTAACACGAAAATCAAATAACACCTAAACAAACAATTTTAGCTACCGATTTTCCGTGAATTTTTAAAGAACAATTTTCTTTTAAGTTTCAAGACAATTTGAAGATTCAACATACATACAACGTACTAAAATGCGAAAGTTACACCCCACAAAATTGGTAAATAGGCCTGAAATGAAATTCTATCTTGTTATTGATTATACGTTGCCTAGCACGTGACTTAAAGCTACCCAGGCGGAGATCCAAAAAGACGGTGGTAGGCTTAGCTTAGTTATATTACTCAAAACTCGGGTCGTTTGTCTCATTTGATAAAAAGGGAATCGTTAATGTTTTCATTAAGACAGTTTTGCCTTGATTTTCTAATATTTACAACGAAAGACAGTAAATCTTACTTTTCACCCACATTTACTTCCAACCTTTTCTTTTGAACCAGAAACAAAAATGATAGACGTTTAAAACACATGACATCATCCACCTTGTCAAATGTAATAGCATGATCATTTCAATTGTAATGCCTTCTTATCCCAACGTTACTTTGTTTCTTTGCTACATTAGCGAACACTGAACTACTGCTCGTACTCTAGATATGACAATCAACCACAAAATTCCCTAAACCAGATAACATTAAACATAATCTAAAAAATCATGTGTCAATTCACGAGTTTGCTCACAGAGCACTTTGATTTTATGTTGGCTTTTTGGTAACGGTTAAATTATGGATTCGTTTTCTTTAGCAACAGTAACAATTTACGATCCTCACTGCATATCATATTTATTAGTGTCTTTCTTATTGTTATGGCGAATCAGGCGAAAATATTAAGCAAGCAATAAAATAAACAGTATTTTTAAGCAGAAAGTAACTTCGTAAAAATATTTCTTCTCATCTTTTTTCTCCTTTGAAATCTGCGTTGGACTACAGAACGTAAGTAGATAAAGTATTTCACTTTTTCCATTACTTTTGAGTCTCTCCGTCTGAGAAGTCCGGCTCACTACTCGATTACAAGCGTTCTCCAGTAAGCAGCACAATTTGACTCCACGCTTGGTGTGGGAGTAGGACGGGTTTGGAATATAGAATTGATTCAGTTGATCTTTTTAATAATAAATAATTTCTTCGTCTAGGTGAAGTCAATGTCCAATATCAGTTTGACTGACTCCAATGCATTTTAGCCTTTTCAGCAATAAAATTACGTTGAGCCCTTCGTGATGAATACAATGGGTTGAATTAAATGCCAAGGCGTTGTTTTTCATTTTTGTGTATGCGAAGTTGGCAAAACTTGATATTCGTCATTTTTCTATTTTTTTTTTCTTGAAGTGGGTGGCACAGTCTAAGCATCCAAGGAGACTTTATTCTCTCCTTTGCTAGTAATTTGAACAAATATTAGAAGGAATTATTTCTGCCTAAGTTTTTGATGTTGTTGTTGTTTTGTTTATTTATTCATTCTTTTTTCTTTTCTTTCTTGTACTTTCATGTAAATGATGGAATGATTAGGAGAGGGTAAGTGCCAATCTTTAGCAGTGTTAATATAATTTCGAAGTGAAGCTGATGTCCAGTCTTTAGATGCTTTGTACAAACTAAGTTATTTGAATTCGACGGTTCGTCGTGTTTCTCTTTTATTTCTCGAGGTGGGTGGTACAGTCTTATGCGTCCAAGAAGATTTCATTCTCGCTTTTTCTCGGATATTGAAAAAATTAGTAGGAATTCCGCTTCAGTTAGTTTGCTGTTTTTCTATTTATCTATTCTTTTTTTTTCTCATTCCTGTACAACCATGAATATGATGGACGCACCAGGAAGTAAGTTCCAACTTTCTTGTCTTTGCTTTTGACATAGTGTTACTAAAAATTCAAAGTCGAGTTTAAGTCCAGTCCTTAAATGCTTTGTATATCTTGCTGTTTTTTAAATATTTTTATATCTCCGTTCTGTTTCGTGTAAACGAAGATACCATAACTCGACTGTCCGTCATGTTTCTCTTTTATTTCTCGAAGTGGGTGGTACAGTCTTATGTATCCACTGAAGATTTCATTCTTCCTTTTTCTCGGATTTTGAATAAATTAGTTGGAATTCCGTCTTATTTAGTTCGTTGTTGATATATTGATATATTCTTTCTTTTCTCATTCCTGTACAACCATGAATATGATGGACACATCAGGATGTAAGTTCCAACTTTCTTGTCTTTGCTTTTGACATAGTGTTACTTAAAAATTCCGAGTCGAGTTTAGGTCCAGTCTTTAGATGCTTCGTATATCTCACTGTTTTTTTAAAGATTTGTATATCTCTTTTCTGTTTCGTGTGAACGAAGATACCATAACTCACGGTTTGTCATCGGAGTGAAAGCACCGTTTAGATGAACAACTATTGTTTTTTTTTTTACTCTCGATGTTGTCATTGCGACTATGTGTTGTAAATTGTTCCGTTAAAGTGGAAGTATTTAGATCTCCAGGCTCAAGAGGTCCGCGCTCTGACCTGGTGCTGGTGCCGTTGTTTCGCTTTTTTGCTTTCCATCTTTCGTTTCCTTTTCTTTTTTATTTCATTAGGGCTATTACTTTCCAATTATTATCGTGCACGTTGTGATACAAAACACATAAATAGTGAGATATATTTTCTTCGTGTTGCATTTGACAATTATATGTTATAAACTAATTGTAGTTTTTGCTTTAGAGTGTTTACTTTCTAAATTGATTCTCTTCATGTTCTTTTTAATCTGATGCATTGGCCCTCACTTGTCAAATCAGTGTGTAAGTAACGTTTTCGTTGAATAATAATATTATCTTGTCATTAGTAAAGATAATGGTTAATGTCTAAGTAAATCGGTGTTCATGGTTTCTATTACATTTAACTTGATCGAAACAAGTGGAATATCAAGATTGACACCGCTCAACAAGTGAAATGAGGAAGGGGATTTGCGTGCCTGTTCGTAACTGATAATTGAGTTGTCTATTAGTTTACTTTCTAAATTGATTCTCTTCATTTTCTTTTTAATCTGATGCATTGGCCCTCACTTATCAAATCAGGGTGTAAGTAACGTTTTCGTTGAATAATAATTTTCTCTTGTCATTAATAAAGATAATGGTTAATGTCTAAGTAAATCGGTGTTCATGGTTTCTATTACATTTAACTTGATCGAAACAAGTGGAATATCAAGATTGACACCGCTCAACAAGTGAAATGAGGCAGGGGATTTGCGTGCCTGTTCGTAACTGATAATTGAGTTGTCTATTAGTTTACTTTCTAAATTGATTCTCTTCATTTTCTTTTTAATCTGATGCATTGGCCCTCACTTATCAAATCAGGGTGTAAGTAACGTTTTCGTTGAATAATAGTTTTCTCTTGTCATTAATAAAGATAATGGTTAATGTCTAAGTAAATCGGTGTTCATGGTTTCTATTACATTTAACTTGATCGAAACAAGTGGAATATCAAGATTGACACCGCTCAACAAGTGAAATGAGGCAGGGGATTTGCGTGCCTGTTCGTAACTGATAATTGAGTTGTCTATTAGTTTACTTTCTAAATTGATTCTCTTCATTTTCTTTTTAATCTGATGCATTGGCCCTCACTTGTCAAATCAGTGCGTAAGTAACGTTTTCGTTGAGTAATAATTTTCTCTTGTCATTAGTAAAGATAATGGTTAATGTCTAAGTAAATCGGTGTTCATGGTTTCTATTACATTTAACTTGATCGAAACAAGTGGAATATCAAGATTGACACCGCTCAACAAGTGAAATGAGGCAGGGGATTTGCGTGCCTGTTCGTAACTGATAATTGAGTTGTCTGTTAGTTTACTTTCTAAATCGATTCTCTTCATTTTCTTTTTAATCTGATGCATTGGCCCTCACTTGTCAAATCAGCGAGTAAGTAACGTTTTCGTTGTCTAATAGTTTTATCTCGTTATTAATAAAGATAATGGTAAATGTCTAAGTAAACTGGTATAAATGGTTTCTACTACATTTAAATTGCGCGAGACAAGTGGAATATCTAGATTGACACCGCTCAACAAGTGAAATGAGGCACGAGATTGCCTGCCTGTTCGTGATTGATAATTGAGTTTCATTGACTACTTGTAGTTTGTGGTTGATACATACTTTAGTGCTTTCTAAATTGATTCTCTTCATTTTCTTTTTAATCTGATGCATTGGCCCTCACTTATCAAATCAGGGTGTAAGTAACGTTTTCGTTGAATAATAGTTTTCTCTTGTCATTAATAAAGATAATGGTTAATGTCTAAGTAAATCGGTGTTCATGGTTTCTATTACATTTAACTTGATCGAAACAAGTGGAATATCAAGATTGACACCGCTCAACAAGTGAAATGAGGAAGGGGATTTGCGTGCCTGTTCGTAACTGATAATTGAGTTGTCTATTAGTTTACTTTCTAAATTGATTCTCTTCATTTTCTTTTTAATCTGATGCATTGGCCCTCACTTGTCAAATCAGTGCGTAAGTAACGTTTTCGTTGAGTAATAATTTTCTCTTGTCATTAGTAAAGATAATGGTTAATGTCTAAGTAAATCGGTGTTCATGGTTTCTATTACATTTAACTTGATCGAAACAAGTGGAATATCAAGATTGACACCGCTCAACAAGTGAAATGAGGCAGGGGATTTGCGTGCCTGTTCGTAACTGATAATTGAGTTGTCTGTTAGTTTACTTTCTAAATCGATTCTCTTCATTTTTTTTTTAATCTGATGCATTGGCCCTCACTTGTCAAATCAGCGAGTAAGTAACGTTTTCGTTGTCTAATAGTTTTATCTCGTTATTAATAAAGATAATGGTAAATGTCTAAGTAAACTGGTATAAATGGTTTCTACTACATTTAAATTGCGCGAGACAAGTGGAATATCTAGATTGACACCGCTCAACAAGTGAAATGAGGCACGAGATTGCCTGCCTGTTCGTGATTGATAATTGAGTTTCATTGACTACTTGTAGTTTGTGGTTGATACATACTTTAGTGCTTTTACTTTTAGTATTTTTTCTTCATTTTCGTTTTAACCTGGTGCACTATCCCCCATTTGACAAATCAGAAAGAAAGTAAAGCTTTCGTTGCTTAATAGTTATCAGTTGAAAGAATTGTTGCTGACTAAACAACATTACTACAAACAAGTCGAGTCGAGTAATTGTATTTCGAAAAGAGTAAATACTTCAAGGTTTTTACCATTCATTAATTAAGAAACAATTCAAGTGACGTTTACTCTGTTGCTCTCAGAATAGGACGGACACAGACAGTGTTAAACATTATGCTAAAATGTGTACGTTTTGATTGCTATCATGCAATTTACTTCACAAAACATCTGAAGATTAAAATTTCCTTTTTTGAGGGTTGCATGATTATAGGTATTTATCAAATTGCTTTTGTACTCTAGTGTACTTACTTCCTTTTCTTTCTTTCTGAATTTTCCTTTTAATCTTAGGTATTAACCCAAATTTGGGAAATTAGGGAGCAAGTAACATTTTCATTTCTTCCAAATAGCTATTAGTCAAGATAATGTTTTCTATAGGATTGGAATTGCTTGAGGCAAGCTAAATATTTAGATTGATACTCAATGTAATCAAAAAGTGAAATGTAGTGCCGAATTTGCTCTCTGCCTGTTCGTAACTGCTAATTGAGTTTCATTGACTAATTGTAATCCGTTTTCTAGTTTGTTTACTGTCTCTTTAATTTTCGCGAAAAAAAACTGTGCGACATTTTCTGACCAGTTCAGATATTCTTTTCAGTGAGTTGAAATTTGGGGTGCTTAAGACGTATAGTTTTTTCTCGTGATCAGTAAAAGAAAGCGCAGTTCGAACCGTTACTGAATTTTTTAATTTGAAACTTGAGTGTTAAATTCTGCTCGCGCAGAAAATTTCACAGTCTATTGATCGCTTAGTATGTGAAAATCCGGTTACAATTCACCTTATCTAGAATTTATAGTTTGCTTAACATATCTTTGCTTAGAGCACTTCAGGGTGAATTAAACAACCTACGCACAGCATTTTCAATCTTTTAGTTAGAAAAGTAGAAAATCACTCACGTAGGAAAGTTTCATTGTGTAGTGGTATTTGCCTTTTTCCCTTTGCGATCATTGGCCTTTCGGTACGTTGAATCTCTAAGCAACTCATACACTAGGTCATAAAGTACGGTGAAAGGAAACAAAATTCTATTATTGATAGAATTTTGTTTTCTTTCACCATATCAAGTATCTGAAAGTATCAATTTGTTGCCTTAACATTATTATTTTGTATGAAACCCTTAAATTGAGCTAACAATTTATTTCTGTTGCTGTTGCTCTTTCCTCTGTAAAATCATGGTTTGTGGACAATTTAGTGGGTAAGAAATTATTTTATTTCATACGTAGATCATATTATTAAGCAAAACGTCGAAAAAAGTGAAAATTAAACAACCCTTCTCGAAGCCCTTTTCTTTTATTCTGTTCAATTCAAAATGCTTTGACTCTCTTACCTTTGCGAGGTATATCAAACATTATTATAAGTTCTTTTTCCTTTAAAAGTTAGTTAGTATTTGTTGTTATCTTTTGCTTTCTTTTTTGGCAGCGAAAGCAGTATCACTTTATTATTTTATTATAGAACATCAATCGTTTTCGCATACCTCAAAGTGGTTCATTTGTTGGTGTCCGCATTCGATTATAAAACCAATTATTATATCTTGTGTCCAGCCTATAACCACTTGTGTCTGCAAGATTACAATCTCTTGATGTCTGAAAGTGTGCTCAAAGGCATAAATTAATTCGCATCAATCGATTTTAGCATATGGCCCGCCTGGCCCCCTCTCGCGCAATTCCATAGAAAAGCTGACGTATGGAGGGCCGGACGAGTTGATGTGAGCCGGCGCCCGTTTCTCGAAATGCCTGGTAACTTAACGGGCTCGAGGCAATACTTTAAAATCAAATTTTAGGAAGAGAGAAGCAGCCTGGCAACCTAAGTATTCCATTTTGTTTCTTTAGCTAATAGTTTTATTGTAGAACTTTTAAGCTTTTGAAACCATCTTGAAGGAAAGCAGAACAGCTTTACGGGCCCGTTAAGTTACCAGAACCCCGAGAAACGGGCTCCCGGTCCGGAAAAAGCCGCCCGGCCCGAGTGCACTTGGGCAAAAAATATTAAAATAAAAAACATTGTCCGCTTTTGTGGCTAAAAATGAGTGACAGCAGAGAGTACAAATGGAAACAAATGCTACGTTTTCCGATGAAATGTGAGTTTCCTGTTCTAACTCGAAAACAGAAAGGAAAAGTATTAATTGTAGAATAGTTTTTGTGGTTATTCCGCGCGCGCCGGTCTATCGCGTGGTATTTGAGAAAAAAAAATCAAAATTTCCAACACTCAAAAGTCATACAATAAAATGCGTAATGACTGAGATAGGTCGGGCTGGATGGGAAATATTTGACTTTCGATTGTGGCACTCGGACCTCTGTGCTATGCTCGGTCCGTACGTCATGACGTCGAGCCAAATACTTTCCCGTCCGGCCCTCCCACTCAGTCAATTAGTACACAGTATCTCACAACGGCTTTAAACTGATAGTAAATTTCAGTTGATTCATTTTCTCTTCTTTTCCATCGGGTTCACCAACGTCTTATTGACATAACAGGTCGTAAGTAGCTTTTTCTTTACCTTTCCTCATTTTTACATTTCTAACAAACTAGGTACTATTCGACAGTCATCATGTGTTAGACTCCCTTCAGAGTAATCATCATTTTTGCGAAAGAGTAGATTTGTAAAAGGAGACGCTTTACCTACAATGAACCGGTATAGTTTTCGCCCCACTCATCATTTTTGATTGCGGCCAAGAGTTATATTTTGGCAAAATGTCTTTTTTACAATTGCTGGGTGACAGCATGTTAAAGACTGTTATACGGTCAGACTTCCCCATTGAATGCCAACATGGTAATCATTTGAAATACCCAACAGTTGTGGCAAGTGTAATAAGACGCGTAGTCATACTACCGGCTGTTCCATTAAAAAGACGCTTTTACTTCACGATACCAAACTGAAGGACAATGTAGGCAATAACAAATGTGCCTCACTAACTAGCATATCTCTTTTTCTTCTTTCCTACCTTAACGGGCAAACAGATCGTAAGTATGTTTTCTTTTTATAGTTATTTGGCGGATTTCACATGTCTTGACTACTGCAGTAACAGTCATGTAACATATTTGTGTCACTGTCGCTTACTTTTGTAATAATGAAAGCTACAATTTTCGTTTTATTAATATGATTATGGATGAGAAATTATGATCATCAATAAACATGGCATTCTGATATTCGCCTTGCTTCCTAAGTTATGGTTGGAAACTTGTTGAAACCGTTTTGAATTAGGCTCTTGTGGAAATATTTATTCAGTGTGAACCATAAGTAGATAAGGATTCGATTTTGATTCAGTGGCTCAGTTTGCGAAAAGATTTAATGTTTTCTGTGGTAGACTGTGAAATTGAGGTGTTAGTTACTTGAAACTGATTATGAGAATTAAAGTCATAATCATGAAAATGGTTTCATATCAGAACTATTTGTTGAGCAGAGGTCTTAGCCGACTGATTACTGAATATCAACTCTCTTAGTAGTTAATTACTTTTATTTTATATATTTTTCTGTTCTTGATGTATTTTTTTATTATTCCTTGGCCTTGGCAATTGTGAAAAACGATTAGAACGTAAGTATATGTTTCTCTGTCATTTAAAGCATATCTATTTGCATGGCACCTTCACAGTGCGTATACGTTAACATATTTAACTTAAGTACAGGTGATAAACGAAAGAAAAAGTGCATTGCATTTCTCAATAAAGAAATGAATTTTTTGAGAAACAGATGCACGTTTTAATTTTATTTCTTTTATAACTTTTATTCACATGCCACTTCTGCAATCACTCAGCCGGTAAGTTGAATTTAGTTTATCTGGCGCAATTCTTATTCTTGATAATCATGCTCAAGACAATTATATTTTCCTTTAGTGCCTAAGATCCTATTTACAATCGGTCCGCGTATGAATTGTTTACTCTTTTCGGAGTGCATGTCGATTAAGTGTTGTAAAAACAGAGTTAGGTTATCATCACAGCGAAGCAGAACAACTAAAAATTATTGGAGCCTCAATAATCTCATGTTCAAAGCAAACATTTGGCATCCAGAACTGGAAAACACACGAGAGCATGTGAAATCAAATTTGCTGAGAAGCTGTAGTGCAGGACGAGGCGTAGCAAAACTCCGATGTTATGAAGGAGTACTTCTGAAATCCCCATCGAAAATCGCTTTCTCTTACAATAATACAGTTTCAACCAATGAAATTTACGCTGACATCTATGTCATCATTGTGTTTTAAGTCTACTTTTATGCTTTATTTTGAATTTTGAGCTCAACTCGTGCTTTCGGTACAATTTTATTAGTAAAGACTTCCATAACTGGCCCTTCATCCTGTGATCTGCTGGTTACAGCTGACGAGGAACATTCAATTTAGCAATGCTAACTTTCTCTACTTCCTGATTGCGACTGAATCTCGTCCAAAACCGCAAACAAAAAAGTTCACGGCGTCTACCATAGGATCATTATAAGGCCTGACAAACGCAGAACAGATGTAAAACAAAGTTTAACACTAGTAATTCAAGGGCTGGTCATACCACGCATAAAATCAGTCAAACCCTTAACGCGAAACCGGCGTGTACGAGGTTAAACAGAAATTTAGAAATGCAACCCATCCTTGATAATTTTCTGTTAAGTTTCTGGAGAATCTTTTTCCAACATCACGTCCTACTCTGGGAAATGTAAATTTAGGCGTTAATACTCGCTTTCCATTTGTTGAGAAAGTACTGGAACCTAATTCCTTTCCTAAAAAAAAGGGGAGGGGGGGGGTAGAATTTTACGATGAATTGTTATTTCATAACTTAAGCTATGTTATTTAGATCATCACCTGTTCCTCCTTTCTTATCTCATCTTTTCTGTCTAGCCAAAAGGGAAGGTAACTATCAATATCATCCGTTCCTATAAATAAATAACTCTCCTGTGGCTTAATATACATTATTGACTCTCTGCACCGGCTGATTACTGATCAGCAAATTACAATCGTAAATAGCAAAGAATTATCTAAGTGTATATCAGTGACAGTTAGTGATAGCTGTTAATGTTATAATGTTACTATCCAAACGATTTTTCCGATGTGGACAGTATTAGTATAAAACCAATAGCTAAGTTCTGTAATAAATAATATTTGTATAATTATCATCAGATAACAGTCATATGTGGCTGATTGTTTGTTTGATTTAACAAGTTATCGATTTCAATGTAATATATTGACGTACCAAACAAACTGGTTTGTTCAAATAAACAAATGAATAGATAAATGGATTAACATCTTTTCAAAATTGTTTTTCTCTTTCACGGCGTTCTTTCTAGATTCATAAGCGGGTGAGTGCGACGAGTTCAGTTTGTTTGTTAAGCTTATGATGTGTTAGTCAAATATTCCAAGGCTATATTATGCCACTTACTTACTCATCGAATGTGAATCTTTCTTTTCATGTTCACCTAATATCCTCATCCTAACTGATATAACAGATTGTAAGTAGCCATGCTTGAACTATATTTATCAGTAGGCAGGATAAAGGGTCGATAAAGATGGTTGAACAAATGAATGGATCTCAATAGAGAGATACAGACATGATACTCTTCTCTGTGGATCAGTGGATGTGTGGACAAAGATGTTACATAGAAATAAAACTTTTAATTGTTACAGCAATTGAATTTCAACGTTTCAGGCTTCTGCCATATACTGGTGAAACTTTTACAGTAAAGTTGAAATTAAAAAATAGAAAACGTTAAAAATCCTAGTTTGTTTCTTTTAAAATTTTTGCACACTCATCCATTTGAGCAATAGAAAACAATGTCACCCTCTCTGGCTTATAACATGATAAATCCCTGATAGATGTTGAGAGAACACCAATGATGCTTATAAATAGGGAACTGTAAGTTGGGTGATTTATAAGCTTCAAGCCATCAATCTTTTTTAATTTGAAGATGTCAGCTGGAAGTCTCCTTGGAAATTAGAGACTGGGGATATAGACGATAATAATTACGTATTTTGGTATCCTTTATGACAAGATGTAGATTAATGCAGCAAAGGAAGTAAAGAGCATAGGTAGAGTGATAATATGAGATATGACAATTTTCGCACAACTTGTTGTTTTCAAAGGTTGTATGGCGTGGTCATCTTGGAGTGTCTGCATAGAATGCAACCAGTACCGGGAAAGAGTCGGTAAGTGACAAGAGGGAGTTTTGGTGAATTTGTGACTCACAAGTGCGATGGCGGGTTTTCGCCATTGTTTTACAACTTCAAAAAACTATACAGCATTTATAAACTTTTATTCAAATGGATAAACTCTTACGTATAGATTGTAATGATAATTAGGCAGGAACCTTCAGCAGTTATTTTCAAGGGATGTTTTCTTTAAAAGAAATAAGATGACTTAATCTCCAATCTCGTTTATTACTTTTAAAAGATTATTTGGATAACCTTACTTCTAGAATTTAACTGCTCAAGAACTCAGGAATCACGGCCTTGTAGATGTAAGTGGTTTTTTAGATGAGGAGAAAGTAAATGATTCATTTTTTGGTAGAAAATGCTGCACAGATATCCTTCAACTGTCCTTTTATTGACCCTCAAACTCTTTGTTAAATATACTTTGGTTTTTCCAACAGAGTTGGTGATTTAGATTGGCCACCATAAAAAGTATAAAAGCTGACGTTTCGAGCGTTAACTCTGACGAAGCGCTAACGGTCGAAACGTTAGCTTAGAAAATCTTAACGGTGGCCATTTTACCTTTTCAACTTAGTTGATAAGACCCAAGAGCCAAGATCCATGCAAGCTTTGATTTTTACAGCAGGGGAGAGTTGGGGAAAGAAAGACAGTTGCAGCAAGATTCTGAACGAAGGTTAAAAAGAAGTAGAGGGGGAGGGGATGGGGATCAAGTTTTAAATAAATCATTATTTTCCTTTTCAAAATTAAAAAGGTCCTCCTGAAATAAATTCTCGGCTAGAGAAGTCTGTCAAATTTAATTCAATCCTTCAAGTGAATTGTCTTGTGAAGGGTTTTCCTAAACCAGAGGTGAATTAGACAAGAGACAGAAAGCTACCTGATACCATGAACAAGCTCACCGCAAGCTTAAACAAGTGACTTATGAAGACGCTGATCAATAACCATGCAACGCTGAGAACAGTGAAGGAAAAAATGAAGCAAGCTTTTATTTTTTCTCTTCTAGTTACTCTTTTCAATTCCTGTTCTTTTTTTATGTAACCAATCAAATAGCAGGAAAATGAAAGACAAAGAATATCATGTGGCGAATTTTGCAACTTTTGTTTCCAAAACTCTTATTTTTCCCCTCCAAAAATGGATGAATTTAATTTCAAACCGGCTCAGTACTGCATCAATAAAATATTTGACCTGACCAAGTCCTGTATTTAGGCGATTTCAAAATGAATGTAATAAAGTGGTGATTGAACCTAGTGTCGTGCAATTTTGGTCTGAAATCATACTTGTGATTACAAATCAAACTTCGCTCGTTCGATTTTGAAATTAGGCATAGGATTTCAGCCCAAATTGCACTCCACTCTGTTCAATTACCACGATAAACAACTGAATTTTTTGAGCTACAGATGCACGTTTTTTAATCATATTTCTTTCTAACTTTTATTTACATGCCACTTCTGCAATCACTTAGCTGGTAAGTTCAATTAAGTTTATCTCGCGCAATTTTTATTATTAATAATCATACTCAAGACAATTAAATTTTCCTTTAGTACTTAAGATCCCACTTACAACAGGACCACGTATGAATTGTTTACTCTTTTTTGAGTGCATGTCGGTTAAGTCTTGTAAAAACAAAGCTAGGTTATCGTCACGGCGAATTCATATACACGAGAAGGATTTCTGGTTCATAATTGAAACAAATGTCCGACTTTTTTTTTATTACTGAAAAGTAATTTTTATAATTTTTTTTCCATTACTGCAAAAATGAAAAACAAGCCGATTATCATTTTCCGAATCAGATCTACGGACTTTTAAAACCCATAAAAAAGAAAGATGATTTAGAATCCAAAAGTTATTTTTAATGAAGCAATGATGACATTTAAATAACGAGTTTAAGGTAACTGGTAGGACATTATAACAGAACTCAGAGAAAACGTACGCTCTGATTGGTCAAAAATCTATCGACTGTTGTCCTTGTAAACCCATAGATAACCGAAAAATTTTCCTGCCCTGAGAAATGAAGCCATACTAGACGATATCCCAGATTTTAATTTATCGAAAGCCTTTGCTTGAAAATGGAATAGAGGAGGACGCTTTTAACGCCGCAATAAAAAAGAGCAAAATGTTGTTTTTTTAATATTTACCAAGTTTTCTATTTATAAGATGTAGCTAAACTAGCTATTCGCGCCACTTTAAGCTTTAAATTTCGCTTTCAATTCGCTACATCCCAACAGGAAGTTGCTCACACTTTTACTGTATCAGCCTACGGAAAACCATATGAAATGTTTTCCGAGGTTTCTACTTGAGATTCATAACTTCTTGCAGCGCAGAGCTATAACGCCTACTTTGTTTTTTTCATTTTAACGTTGGGTCTCGTATTTATGCTGAAATTTTTATTTTAATTACTGAGAAGCGCCCAAATCATGTCACTCGAGATTTTCTAAGCCCGAGAATAAAGGTGAGAACAGATTGGCACGGACTTCCCATCTGGCTTTTGTCGTCGCGTCGCATCATAACCTTCATATTATATTTTTCCTCTCACAAGCGTGATGCTCCCTTTTTGAAAGAGATGATCGGAAGTTTTGTAAAGATTGCTTTCAGCAAAGGCTGACTCCAATGTTTCATCGATATTTGTTTTAAATTTTTAACTGCTGAGTGGTACGTTGTGACCTTTTGGCTTTTGTGTATGCGTAAGAGCTGATTGCCTAGAGGCAAAGTTGACCCCTGACAGAGACCTTTCTATGATGTTTTCTAGGTACTCTCCTGCTTTTAGGCGTTGTTTGAATTTTAAAAGGCCCTCCGCTAATATTTCTTTCGGAGAGTTTGTTCTAAGCAGTCTGATTGCTTGGCCTGTAATGAAACCATATTTTACGCCTGGTGGGTGGCACGAGGCGAAGTGCGTAAATTGGAAATTTCTCTCCTCTAAACACTGTCGAGGAAGGTGATTTGGTTCTCTGATATTTCGGCCGTGAATTTGATACTAGGATGGAAATAGTTAGCTCGTTTAATAAACCATCTACTTCTTCTCTGTCTTAATCCCAAAGGGAGTCATCAATGTAACGTTTCCATTCTCTTGGCCTGGTTTCGCTTTGTTGGATTAATTTCGTTTCAATTTCCGCCATGGAAATATTGGCAAATGACGCCGTTCTCTTCATTGAATTGAAACAAAGTTTCTTGAAAGATTAAGCCAAGCGTTTCCCTGAGGTAATGCGTTGGGATCGGTGCGTTATGGTTATTGAACTTTTCGTATGCTTCGTTCCTTCTTCTTGAGGTATATTTGTGTACAAGCTAGAAATATTCATTGATACTAGAATAGTATCTTTGCCTACCTTTGTTTTTTCTATGAAACTGATGAAAAGCAGTGGTATCCTTCATATAGGATTGTTGCAATTGCACCATAGGCTGGGGCAGTGTCTCCACAAAAGATGATATTCTCTCGGTAGGGCCCTCGCAACCTGAGATTATAGATCTACCGACCAGTATAGGTACGTGTATTTTCGTGAGCTTATAGAATATTTGGTATTCTAGGCGGATTGGGAGTTTTTGAGAGCCAACTCTTAGTCATGTCATCAATATGTTTGCCCTGACGCATTTGGTCAATGATCTCATTAACTCTTTTCTGCATGTTTTTCACCATCGGTGCTTTGAGAAGTTGTGGTTATTCATGATGACTGTTGTACCTTTGTCTGCTTTTTTTTTTTAGGTTTAACACAGAATTGTTTTTCAACTCTTTTAAAGCCATAACCTCATTGCGTGACGAATTACTTTTTGGCTTAGTTACTGTAATCTCCGCAAGTTGTGTTTTGAAATTGTCCTAATCGCTCTCAAGGACAATAAAAGGCTGAACCAGTGGTATCCAGTTGGACTTAACATGAAACGGATGTAGTTCTTTGTTTTATCCGTGAAAGATGTATTTGTATTCAAAATCTTGCAAGTCCTTTGTCACGGGTGTTGAAATGAATTTGAGACTTTTGATTGCATGCTGACTTGACAGCCAGAAATTTGATAGTTTGAGAGATAGTTTAGGAATGTTTTATTCGTCTCCCTATATTTTAAAGTGTGTCTACGCTCTTTGCGTCTTATGCTTTTTGTTCTGTTTCCGCTGTTATTAAAGCCGGCTTTTTTAGAGTCAGAGAACATGTCATGTGACCGTTTCATTTATCGCGCATAATTACATCACATTCTAAAGTTCCCGAATTAACGTGTGCTCGTGGGTGTGAATAAATTAGTTTATCATGGCTGCGCGTGTGTTTATTCTTCGTCTAAAAATAGAAAAGTGTACGTCAAGACCGGTTTTTACAGCGAGCCAGCCTCTCGTAGACACAATTGCACCACTGAATAGCTTCTTCGGCAACTTCTCAAACCTTCATCAACATTTCACAATTGCACCATGCCGAAGCACGAAAAGTCTATCCTCGATGTAGAAGCCGTGCGACCAAACCGTTTCTGGGAGACCAGATTTCATGATTAATGTTTACTCGAAGGCTACGGAAACTCCGCTAAAAGCAGACTCACCGAGACTGGGGACCATTTCATCGTCGCTAAGAGACCCTTCGAGTAAGCAATTCCTGCAACTGAATGGGGCACCTTACACAGCGAAATAGCTTCCAAGATACCGAACGATAATGCTGGAAAACACTGGATTTGGCTTCAAAAAATCAAAGAACATGACACTTGTGCATGTAGTTTGATGAAAGACCGCTACCACCTCTGAGTAAAAATGTCACAAACAGACCAAACCTCCATTTCAACGTAAGAAACGCTGCACATACTGCCGCCGGGCGATGATCGTTAGGCGTGAACGCGGAAGAATTTATCAGGGGGAAGTTTCTCTGCGGTCTCAACGAATCCTTCTGTCGCTTCTGAGAAGACGTATTTCACAGACGTGGCCAACGGAAACCGGATGATACCCCTTTCACCCCGGCTTTCGTGGTGGATCAAGTTATATCGTTTGAGGCGGCATAACATACAAACAAGCTTTTGGCTAATTCCACCACAGAAGAACAAGTTCACTCTCCCACTTCCACGAAAGCGCACAAATAGGTCAAAAAACCTCCGGGCAGATCAAGACCTGGAACCTACCTAACAGATCTTTCTTTTTCTGTGGCACCAAGTGGCAACACTACCGTGACATATGCCTAGCCCACACAAAACTGATCACTTTGCAGGCGTCTGTCAACAGGTTGCCAGAGATAACCGAGCCTCCAAACTTGCCTCCCATAAACTTACACCACCAGGTCCCAGACGGGAACAAATGAGATTAGTGAAACAAGAAGAGCACTCCTACACCCTTCCTAAGGAAGGCATACAGTATGAGAACTCCTTCACCCTCTCAAGCGGGCAACTCACTAACTCTGGCGTCACTACTATGGCCCCACCCTCTGACAAAGGCCATTTCATCTTGTTTCTTTTGGAGAAACCAGACTCAAACTGCAGAGCGCAAATTCCTTTCCAAATAGATTCGGCAGCCTCTTGAAACACACTTCTATCTTACCACCTCTTCAGCATGTCTTGGGCCAAGATTCTAACATCAAAAACTGTGATACCACTGTATGAAAGTTCACCAACTAAGCAAGCAAAGCACTTGATGTGCTGATTCTACGTGCAGACTTCATAAGGAAATGTTCCACAAGTAACCCTTCTCAGCCACCAACGACTGAACCTGACAGTCATCAGATATCAGCAGCTGGGCCCCCTCCATCACCCCCAGATACGTCAATACGAGTCTGGCCTACACTAGGGACTCTGGAATTCATTTCCAAGAACTGGACCTCACTCTTTCAAGGTCTGGGCTTCCGCAGCCCACCCGTCGATCTTGACCTGGATCCAGATGTCAAACCCATCCACGCCCCCAATCGCTGCTAGCCCATTTCAAAGCTGGATGCGATCAAAGCGGCCCTGGATGAAACCACTGGCCAGCTGGTAAGGGTATCTCAACCGAAAGCGAGAACCAACCCCCACCAAACCGGGAAAATACAGAACTGCTTAGACTCTTCCCAGACCCTCAATAAAGCCATTCGATGTCCAAAGTATATCATATCCACCTTGGAAGAAAACATCCACAAGCTGCATGGAAGGAATAGCTGTCAAATAGGCTAAACATACCCTTGTTCTTGAGATCATCTCCGATGACCACAATGTTCACATCATGGGGTCACTAGAGATGGACTAAGCAACCATTTGGCATATCCTCTGCATCTAAAGGATGGCAGCGCCAAAGTCATATGGTGCTTGATGGCCTCCTAGGCTTTAGCATCGCCGAAGGCATCTTAATCCCTGGCTGCGACAACAATGTCGTCCAATAGACCACGACCGCATTCTTATCGCCGTGCTTGAGGGATTTGAACAATGTCATGTCAAGCTGAATGTCAACAAGGTGAAATTCCTTATTTGCAAAGCCACCTTCATGAGCCATGTTACCACTATGGATGGCCTCCAGCCCAACCCTGTCACAATTAAAGCTATAATAGCCATGCCCACTCCGAACGAAAGCCAAGCAGTGCACCAATTCTTAGGGGCTATTAATCACCTGGCAAAATTCTGCTCCCAACTTAGCAGCGTCACCCAACTTCAATGCAACCTCAGCAAAAAGGACATGCCGTCCCTATGGTCAACAAGACACCAGCAAACCTTTGATTCAGCAAAAGTCCTAGCCACCTCTGCAGCATGCCTGGCATACTTTGATGTAACTTCAAGTGGACACCTCAGACTATGGCCAAGGAGCAGCCCTCTTTCAACCCATCAAACCAGACAATAACAGCGCCCTTGACCAGTCTTCTCTACGATCAATTGCGTACAGCAAAAGGCCTAACCACTACCGAGAAGCGCTATGCACAAATCGAAAAGGAGTGCCTGGTCAATCCAACACAGAGTCTACACAGAACACTAACCACTTCAGTCGATCTTCTAGAAGGACCTCACCTTAGCGCCTAGATTTCTGCAGAGGATTTTGCTTCTCCTACAGCGTTACGACTTTACTGTTGTGTACAGAAAAGGTTCTCTCTTGCATTTAGCAGACACCGTATCCAGAGCCCCATGTCAAGACGAAGCCGTCAATCCATTCATGTCGGACACCTTCCCTATGTATCACGTTTATCTTGCTCGCTTGGACCCCACCTCAGCGGCCCTCATCGATATCACTCGCGAGCAACTACGCAATGCCACATCATCATGCACTTGCTGCAGCATTAACCCCTCAACGGTTCGCGAAGAACTCAGCATTGAAAATGCTATTCTTCTTAATTCTACTGGGGCCATCGTCCCTACCTCTCTCAGACCAAGTATGCTGAGCAAAGTGGCGGCCTACTTTCCCAGTGTGGAAAGCAAGCTGCCACTGATCATACTATCCCCTCCTGTCCCTACACGACCTTGGTAGTTCATCTCGCAAGATCTATTTGAGTTCCAACAAAAGCAGTACCTAGTCACCGTAGACCATTACAGTGATTTCTATGAGTTGGAACAGCTGATAAACACTCAATCCACCACCATAGTCATGCTCACCAAAGCCCACTTTGCTTGCCACGGCATGCCAGTAAGTTGTTTAACAGACAATGACCGGAAAGTCAAAGAAGTTTAATAACAACGAACTTTACTAGAAAGTAGGTTAACAGAGTACAACCTCACAAGAGCACTCCATATCCTCAGTGCCTTCCTTTTGGAACATTTTTCTTCTTTTTCTTGTTATTATCTTGTTATTATTGAACAATGTGTCACATTAATTTTGTCTTGGACTTCGGAGACACTATTTGTTTGTATTTGCATATCTCTCTCTATATATTTTTTTTTGACGAGGGGAGATGTCATGTCACCGTTACGTCACTCGCGCATGATTGCATCACATTCTAAAGTTCCCGTATTAACGCGTGCTCGGGGGTGTGAATAAACTAGTTCATAATGTCTGCCCGCGTGTTTACTCATCATCAATGTAGATAGTATACTGATTAACAAGCACACCTATATTTTCCACCTATTTTATTTGCAAGTGTATAAATAAGCTCTTTAAATCTCATTCCTTTATTTGGCTTTTTTGACACTGTTATTTTTTATAATGTTCGCCGACTGCTTTCCTTTGAGCGGTTGCCTATTTACATGTTTTTTCTCGTGAGATATCGTTATCGTCTTCTTCACCAAGACTTTGTGTTAGGTATTCCGGTAGAGAATTGTCAAAGGCGGAAATTGGTGCAACTGTTTATAGTGGCTACAACAATATCGACGGTTTCGACTCTTTATGAGTCTCTTTAGCTGTTGTTTGAAGATGGTGTTGCAGTAACAAGGTCTTTCAGGGAAAGGTAGAGTGGTGTTCTCAGTTCCGTTCCCGAGTGGAAATTGCTTCTGTGCCCTTTTTATACGTAGATCGTTAGGCTTGAGGATCGAGTTTCCATTATTCCTATTGGTCCTTGATGTTGGTCAGGGAACCAATAAGGAGCAGGCCATCTTACACGATCCGAAGGTGAGAGTGAGTTTTTTAGGAAGGCCTTTTCTGCTGCATAACTCGCTTGAAAAGCTACCAAGACTCATAATTGAAATTTGTTACGGTTTCCCGTGGTGTTTGTTTCCGTTCCTCCTAAAAAGGAGGGGCTTCAAATGTTGTTTTTAAGCTATAGTTTATGTATTGTGCATTTGTACATTAACTGATCATGCACTCCAGAGTGTTTGCACATCAAGGACGGGGTCTGTCTGGAAACTATCAACATGGGAATAAAGGTAAAGACAGACCGGCACGGATTCCCATCGCATTATCGCCTTCAAATTATGTTTTTGCTCTCATAAGCGTGTCTCGATACGTTTATTGAAAACCCTACGGCATCGCACAAAATACCAACTGAATGAGATGACCGTAACCAAATGTTGACATAAACATTCAAAGTAATTATAGAGAAAGGTAGAAATATAGACTGCACCACTTTCCTACGTACTTTGTTTCGTTAAATGATCCAAATATGTCGTTTATCAAATGTTTTTGTTTACAGCATTGTCAGTGGATGGTGGCTGGAGTGAGTGGAACTCCTGGAGTATCTGTACCAAGACAGTTGGTGGTATACAAACAAGAAAGAGAGAATGCACCAACCCAGAACCAAGACGTTGTGGGAAACACTGCGATGGGACCGGAGCACTGTTGAGAGTATGTAGCAACATGTCCAGTTGCCAAGAAGGTAACATACAAATTGTAGCCTTTCTGATTTCAGTTGATGAAAACTTCTTTGTTGAAACAAAACTGAACAAATTCAGGAATAAAAGCTAGAATAACAACAAATGAATGGAACTGCTGAGTTTGAACTTTAATCACATAATCACCCAGGCGAAGTATGTGAAATGCACAATTTATCAAAAGTCAGGAGTTCATTATAAGTCAGTAATCCTTCATAAATGGACAAACTCTGTACATGTACGGAATGCACCATGCTTTCTTGAAAGAAATAAAACAAATCTCCACTATCATTAGCACTAAAATATAGGTACTAAAAGATTGCCCCAAGCTTTCCCTGATATTTGTGGTTGCTCTGTAAGAAGTCTGCTCTATCTGCCCAATGGCGATTACGAATTTCGTTGGACTGCCCGTAAGCAATACCTTTTTAGCTAATCCGGTATTGCTAACTATCATCTAATGATAAGAAACATGTTCAAAAATGCAAGGGCCTCAGTTACTATATAATGTTATGGCATTGACCTGCTGGCAAAGAAAATCATGTTAGCTAAACAGGAAATTCTTCCACCATAAACTGAAAAGAAATCTTTCAATGATGCAAGGACTACTGTTACCAGGTAATTATATGGGGACATCATCAACACAATAGTTTACCTATGCTGGAGTAGTTCATGTTGTTTATCGTTATCCTTATTTATCAATTTTTTTTTTGGATATTTGAAGAATTTCCCCTGCGTTTTGAAACAGAGAAGAACCCATCTGTCGGTACGATGGAGATATTCTCAAACAGCAGCTGGCAAAAGCTTTGTACCAGTCAATGGGATGAAGCAGATGAAAATTCAACCTGCATGGCCATGGGTTACTATAACAACGGTGCTAATGACACATGGTACGCAGAACGTGGCAATACTACAGAGATGTCCACCCACTACAACTGCACCATTCCCACCAGATGTCAAAACGACTTGGAAAAGAAACAACAATTTTGCAAAGGTAATAATGAATTGCACTCATGTAATATCCACATGATCTCCAGAGATGGTAACTTGATAGATTTACTTACACTTCAGATATGAAAACTTTTCCGAGATCAATGATTGTTCATCTTCGGGTGTCTTTTACGTTCTAAAAGGTGTCGATCGCTAAAAATCTTGCGGGTTTCTACTGTTTACACCCTAAGACGATTATAGTTGAATTACTGCCGAAAGAAGAACCTAGCTGCGCAGTTATGCATTTGGGTTTCATGAACTTCATAGTCTCCAAACCCTTCACCAAGTCTATTTAAAACTATTGCATTCTTCTAGTTTCCTTTTTCTCTCTCTTTCGTGCAACTAGGGACTTTCACGATTTTTCACTCTACTTATACTCAACTAAACGCCTTTTTCGTGATTATTCCGTGGGAAATGCTTTAAAATGACTTTCTAGTTTAAAATGTAAATCACCCTTTTGTGTTCTCCGAAAGCAAAACGTTTTCAGGAAAAGAAAACACGTCTTGAATGTTCCAAAATTATGGAAAAAACATCTACTTTTACAATTTAAAACGCAGTCACAAATCAATGCAAAAGAGGTTTGTCGTAAAACATTGCAGCAAAGAAACCACTTCGTGACAACGAACGATACGGCCAACGTTCGAATACCGAATAATTTGCACCCAGAATTTCCCTTAAAACAAAACACTTAGACTGGCATGAACTATTTATCATTTCGTGATTTATAGGCATTCTTGATTCTTGATAATTAGTGTTTTCTATCTTAACGGATTGAACTTTTTGTAATTTCATAAGTTCCTGTTCGCTTGAATGGCGCAAATGTGGAGTATGGAGGAAGAGTGGAAGTGTTTTACAAGGGGAAATGGGCAAAGATATGTAGGAATAAATGGGACTTTGACGACGTCAAAGTTATTTGTCGTCAACTTGGCTTTGAAGAGGCTTTGGCGGAATTCATTGGGTCAGACATAAAGGCTGAGGGAATACCTTTTGCAATGTCCGATGTCTCTTGCACCGGAGAAGAGTTTGAACTTGCATCATGCGATCGCATTGATGGAAAGTTAAATATTCCACCTCAATGTCAATCGGATGACAAGGGTTCTCAAGCGTTGTGTCAACCAAGTAAGCAACTAAATTTTTAGGTCTGATTAGTGATTCTGGTTTTCGTGAGCTGTCTTTCTTCTTCCCATTGACATTCGAAATCAGAGCAAATTGAGATACACAGATGACCAGAAAACTTTCTGTTTAAGTATGACTCGCGGACAAGCAGTACCTGTTCTCAGATTTTACGCTCAAGATGGCGACATGACTTCGACTGGGGATGAAATGACTTAGTTTAGTTTAGGATAAAAATGTCTCGGATGATTTTGATTTTATCAATCGAGTTGATAATGTAAATTTGCCCCCGTAAAGAGTTTCAAAGCTGAATTTCGACGGTTAGCCCTTCGTCATGGCGGGTATTATACTCCCCCACCGACGCAGCACCACAGTTTCTTAAGAGGGGATGTCGGCATCCATCGAACAAATTTGAAATATTGTGGGAAGTCGCCCAAAATTCGTTTTCTCCCCTACAATCATATTTTGTAGCCTAACATGTACTAATAATTTTGGTGTAGTTTTTTTGTGAAAATGTATTTTAGTTTCGAGAAATGATTTTTTTCGTTCGACCGCTCAAATATGCAAATTTTCACCGTTAATATTACCCGAGTTGTGTGACCTCATGTAACGAATTTACTTGACCTCCGATATTTCTGTCAACATAATTCCTTGTTTTATTATCTAAACTTAATCCCCTGTCATTATTGAAGCTAGCAAAGAAATACTTATTTTTTGGTGAATATTGTTGTCCGACATGCTTTTTCTATGTCGAAAAGTAGCACCACAAAGATTTTAACAATGACCACTATAACAGAATGGTTATAAAGTTGCTGTAAAAATGTCCTTGTGTATTTGCGTTGTTCTATCGTGAGGACGAACTCAAAGTCACTAAATTTAGTGTCTGTTTACATGAAGGTGGGGGGCCTCAGGTCGCCTGTCAATATAATTTCTTATTTTTATTTTGATCACGTTTACATGATCATCATCATTTCATAGACAGAAATATCGGAGGTCTAGTAAATTCGTTACATGAGGTCACACAACTCGGGTAATATCCACGGTGAAAATTTGCATATTTGAGCGGTCGAACGAAAAAGATAATTTCTCGAAAACTAAAATACAATTTCACAAAAAAAAAACTACACCAAAATTATTAGGACATATTGGGCTACAAAATATGAAAGTAAAAGTGAAAGGAAATTTCGGGTGACTTGCCGTTGTTTGTCTAATGCATGTTGACATTAGGTCTCAAGAAACATACCCTCCTCATTGATGATTCAGCTTGGCATATCTTTCATGAATGTAATCTGACTGCTCATAAGATCACTTGACTTCAGTTAAGGGTAACCTAATTTCTTTTAACTAATTTCTTTTAATTTCTTTTTTTTTTTGAATGCGATATAATTCTATCGAAAGGTTACATTACTTTAATAATGCCTGACACGACTTTCTTTGGAGTAATGTAATTTAGTTTTAAGTACGACAAAGTTAAAAAATTTCTCAAGTTAAGCTTTAGTGCAAATAAATATATTCAACTTTTTTATCTCTTCTTGTGGTGTTAATTACACAAAATTTGACTTATTTTGACAACATCTTCCAAACCGAACCATTTTTTTTTGCAGAGAACAAGAATGTGTTGGAAAGAGTTGAACTCTATTTTGATGTTGGTAGCGGAGAAAAGCTTCGCTGCTCTATACACAATGAAACCAATTATGCTAGATGGGTCATCAATGGGGAAAAGCTTGAAATAACAAACTCTACTTCTCAAAGGATCAGGGCTGGAGACAATGGTGATCTGTTCATCGATGATGTACGGCTGTCTGATGGAGGAACATATGAATGCCGGAGATTGGAATATGTTCAATATAACATTGTCTATATTAATGGTATGAAAACAAATCTTTTTAGGATGTAGAAATAGGCTTAACATGCATGAAAATGTCATGTAAGACAAGTACACCTCTGACCTTTCAAAAGTGTAGCTATGATATTAGTACTTTTCATTACTCCTTTCAACAGCAAGATTTACTGAGAAGACGTTGGACCAACAAACCGTTATGGCGTACACGTCTGGCATTATAAGCTGCAGTGCTGATGGAACACCAAGTCCACAGATTTCTTGGAGTAAAAAAGGAAGAAAGTCCTTAGACCAGAAGCGATTCACTCAAGTATCAAACGGCAGCTTGCGTATTGGTTTTGTAAAGCCTGAAGACGATGGAACATTCACTTGTACCATGAAACAAACTAAAGGAGCGAAGAGGGTCACAAGCAAAGATAAAGACATACGAGTGAGAGTTATAAGTGAGTGACCAATGAGATAATATATAGAAAGTCACAAACTCAGTTCTTCAAATGTGATTAATTTAATTTACTCAATTTCAAAACCTTTTCGCTGTTCATATTCGCAGCCACGTGAGGCGACATTTTATCGTTAATATGTTTGTTGATTACAGTTGTTTGAAAGTAGGGTATCATGTTAAAAGAAATTATACTTAGGTTATTTATCAACAATGTAGTTTCCTCGTCATAACTCAAAGTGAGTGCCCTTTGATGAAGTTTATAGTTTCTTTTCAAACTGGTAATGTGCTTAAATCGACTTCGGTTGGTCGTGGTGACAAATTCACTTTCTGAATGCAGTATAATCGTTTGTCTCGCCATGAAGACATTGGCTGGAATCCCACAAAGGCTTCGATTGGCACACTTTGACCAAATGTTCTTCCGGAGTCCACTGTCGCAAAGTTATCCTGTCTTTGTGGTTCTTGTGGTCTGCATCCATGTTTCTGGGATGTCTATCTCAATGTCCAATTTATGCTGTAACAGGCAAAGTCTTATGTGGATGGCCTCTTTTACCCTGCGTTTATAATAATAGGATCACTATCAATATACTCTACTTCAGTCCAGAGCAGGTGGTTTCCAGGTGTCTTCTGAAACTGCAGAGGCCTTTGTCTTAGCATGTCGTTTCTCGATCTGCCATATACCTCGTTTAACCTTACTTCCATAGGTCTGCCTGTTATCTAAACTTTGCCGCACTCACATGGAATCTTGAAAACCACGGGCTCTTGTTTTAGAGATGCAGTGCCATGGATGGCGGGTGTGGTGTTACTATTTGTAACATCAGTGAAGTGAATGGAATGTTTTCGGTTCTTCAAATGCTGTAGGAAGCTATCAGCGTTTTCGCGAACCAAGATTGTGAATGTGTCATATACATAGCGTTTCCAGATCCTTCGCTGGTAAGATGATAAGGTTATCGATTGCTGCTATAATTCTATATGTGGAGATTTAGCAATAACGGCGGAGACCAGACTCCCCATGGCTGCGCCTTCTGTCTTACGTAAACTGGGGGTCCGAGATAATAGGAGTACGTAGACCTCAATACGAAGTTCGAAAGGTTCGCGATCTGACAAACGATTATACTTCATATTAAGCGCTACTGTCATCGTCAAATGTTCATTTAGTTACGGCGTCTAATGCGTTCAATGTAAATGATAAAGGAATACCTCCAATTTTCCTGTAATATGTTATTTATTTACCTTTTAGTTCGACCAGATGTTTATATTTCTGGAGGAAGCAATCTCATCATAGAAGGAAGCAGTGTAAACTTGACGTGTGAAGTTGTGGCAGGTTGGCCTGAACCACGGATCACCTGGCTCAAGAATATTACATTGCAAAGAGAGAGTTCGTCTCTCTTCTTTTCTGAGATAACAAAGGAGGACGAAGGGCGGTACACTTGTAAGGCAGAGAATGAAGCAGGCATCTCTACCAAAGACATTAAAATTTCTGTAAAGGGTGTGTTTGTAAAGCTCAACTGTATTATAAATCAATCATGCATTTGATATGCCTACGGAAAGCGAATCAATAGCCAGTGGGCCTGACTCTAGATCAAGGTTTCTGGGTCTGAGCTAAGAGTAAGGTAATTGTAGAAAACTATCAGAAAAATTTTAAAAATGCAAGGGCTTTCAGCTATTATCTGCGACTGATTCACCGGTGAGGACCAGGTCCTAGATGAATAATTTTTTTCAGAACGCTTCATTAGTTATTTATTGCGAAGAACTGGAAAGTCTTTACAATTGTTCCTTTGTTCCCGCTATAACAATTTGATGATATCATGGCTAAGTTAGTAAAATAGCCTGACCGACATGGTTTTTGGAAGGATTTGTTTGATGTGGTAAAAAAGTGGCTCATTGTCTTCTTCTCCTTCTTTTTTATTGTTATTTACTATTGTTTTTTTTTCTTTTTGCGGGTGGGGGAGGGGGGAGGGGAAGGTTGGGTAGCTTCTTATTGTTTACCTGCTTACTTTGCAGTTCCACCCCATGTTCGTAGTGAGTCTAGAAATCTCACCATTGCGTTTGACTACCCATTTATCAGAGAGTGTTATTTCAGAGGTGACCCACAAGTATCTGTCAACTGGACCAAGGATGGAGTGCTAATTAGTAAAAACAACACCTTGGTTATAAGAAAAGCGACGTTTAAAGATAAAGGCTATTATGAATGTACCGCTAAAAATGATTATGGCGAAGCAAAATCTTCCTTCTGGATCGATGTCACAGGTAAACCCAAAATTGTAGTTTTGTCATTTATCAAACTTGTAACTCAACAGAGCGTTTGTTTCATAGTTTAAGCCAAATTTAAAAACACCAATTTTTTCCTCTTTTCACCCATTTCCTGGTCACTTAGAGTTGATTCTGACTTACAGACACCCAGATTGTAAATGAAGATAAATCCGTAACCAAAGAAATAATTAAAAACACTTCCCGCTATTAAGGAATTCCAAATCCTGTGGTCCACTCTAACATTTTTATCCGTGGACGTATGTTAAAATACTCAATTTGGAGACGTCAAATGACAGATATCTTTGTTTTTCTGTATCACAGAATGCCAATGTTTTACCTTGTTTTAATCATCATTACCTAAAAACTTTTTCAAATTCGATATATACTGCTAAAAAATAAAACTGAAAGTCATTAAACATATTTGTTTTTAACATCACACTCAACAACCAGAAAGAAAAAAGTGAAGGTTATTGGCACAACTGGGACAACTTAAGGCTAAACAATATATTTTTATGCTGAACGCGAAGAAAACCTTTGAAAATATATTTCCAAATAGATTAAAACTATTTTTCAGTTAAAGACGAAACAAATATGGGTCACCTGACCCATCTACATGAAAATACTCAATACTCAATTTGGAGACGTCAAATGACAGATTTCCTTTTTCTTTTTATCACAGAATGCAAATGTTTTACCTTGTTTTGATCATCATTACCTAAAAACTTTTTCAAATTCAATATAAACTGCTAAAAAAAATAAAGCTGATAGTCATAAAACATATAGGTTTTTAACATCACACTCAACAACCAGAAAGATCAAAGTGCTCTGTGAGCAAACTCGGGAATTGACACATGATTTTTTGGATTATGTTATCTGGTTTAGGGAATTTTGTGGTTGATTGTCATATCTAGAGTACGAGCAGTAGTTCAGTGTTCGCTAATGTAGCAAAGAAACAAAGTAACGTTGGGATAAGAAGGCATTACTGTTGAAATGATCATGCTATTACATTTGACAAGGGTGGATGATGTCATGTGTTTTAAACGTATATCATTTTTTTCTGGTTCAAAAGAAAAGGTTGGAAGTAAATGAGGGTAAAAAGTGAAATTTACTGTGTATCATTGTAAATATTAGAAAATCAAGGCAATACTGTCTTAATGAAAACATTAACGATTCCATCTTTATCAAATGAGACAAACGGGAACGAGTTTTTGAGTGACAGTCTTGGCTTAAATGGTTAAGAATATATGAAAGTCATATATTTGAACTGCGGATAAAGAAGTGAATGAAAGTGATCCTCGCAGTAATTTGCACTACTTAGGCAGCAGTGAAAATAAAGCCTGAAAAAAAAAAATTCAGGCCTGTACGGGATTTGAACCCATGACCTCTGCGATACCGGTGCAGCGCTCTACCAACTGAGCTAACAAGCCAACTGGGAGCTGGGCATGAAGTTGATTCTAGATAAACCCGTGAAGTGATTGAATAAATGGTTAAGAATATATGAAAGTCATATATTTGAACTGCGGATAAAGAAGTGAATGAAAGTGATCCTCGCAGTAATTTGCACTACTTAGGCAGTAGTGAAAGTAAGGCCTGAAAAAAAATCAAATTCAAATTCCGTACAGGCCTGAATTTTTTTTTTCAGGCCTTATTTTCACTACTGCCTAAGTAGTGCAAATTACTGCGAGGATCACTTTCATTCACTTCTTTATCCGCAGTTCAAATATATGACTTTCATATATTCTTAACCATTTATTCAATCACTTCACGGGTCTATTTAGAACCAACTTCATAACCAGCTCCCAGTTGGCTTGTTAGCTCAGTTGGTAGAGCGCTGCACCGGTATCGCAGAGGTCATGGGTTCAAATCCCGTACAGGCCTGAATTTTTTTTTCAGGCCTTATTTTCACTACTGCCTAAGTAGTGCAAATTACTGCGAGGATCACTTTCATTCACCTCAAGTCTTGGCTTAGTTTGATATAACTAAGCCAAGACTGTCACCGTCATTTTCGATCTCCGACTGGGTAGATTTTAGTCACGTGCTAGGCAACGTATAATCAATAACAAGATAGAATTTCATTTCAGGCCTGTTTATCAATTTTGTGGTGTATAACTTTCGCATTTTAGTACGTAAAATGTATTTTGAATCTTCAAATTGTCTTGAAACTAAAAAGAAAATTGTTCTTTAAAAATTCACTGAAAATCGGTAGCTAAAATTGTTCGTTTAGGTGTTATTTGATTTTCGTCTTAACTTGTAATTTCGTCAGTCGCCGGCACCTTTTATTGCTTCACACAGGAAAAACACACGATAAGAAACGTAATGATCAATTTTGTCCTCAACTCACGCCATAACAGAAAAAGCTTTTGAACATCTGTAACCTCCGAGCGCTTCGCAGTAAGTGATATTTTCAATGAATCTTCGGATTGTTTTCAAGTTCAAGGATTATAAATTACAATTTTATGAAAAACGAAGGTTGTCTGTTATTCCAGTGTGAATCCTTGCATGCCTGCCAGTCGCTGGCGCCGCTTGTTGAAACTAAAACGAAAAAAAAAACTCCTTTAAGATTATGACTGGCTTCTTTTTCACCCCACCACTATTCTTAGCAACAAAGGTCGCCATTCCGTTTGTTTATTGCTCGCCAAAAACTATCAAATGCACTCAAAAGCCTAAAATCTAAAAAAAGTTTACAGGAATCGACCAATCGAGCGAGCGAGCGAGCGAGTGCCATTCTCCACATCGTATCTACAACTCGCTCTTGGGCATACGCGCAATTCACGAGTTAAAAAAAAATGAAGGTTATTGGCACAACTGGGACAACTTAAGGCAACAACTTTTTTTGATTTTGTTGTTGTTGTTGTTGCGTCGTTTTATCAAAGGTTAGATAAATGGGGTTAAAGTGGATTATACAAACCTTACTAATTTTGGATTTTTTTTTTTTATTGAAGTATTCCCACAGATTATAAAGCCTCCGATAAACCAGTCTGTTACTGAGGGAAACTCTGTGAACTTTAGTTGCCGAGCCACAGGTGTGCCAACACCAACATTAGTCTGGGTTTTTAATAATGGTGACCTGCCATCTGGTATCAATCAATTCAATCACAAAGGAGAATCATTCCTGGAATTTTTAAGCGTCACAAAAGGGATGGAAGGGACTTACAAGTGTGAAGCGAAAAATAAAGCAAATACAACTAGTTCCTCTGCAACACTGCGTGTATACGGTAAGTTTAATGATAATGACGATAACGATAACGATAACGATGACGCTGACTTTGACGTTGACGCCGACGATATCCATGGCGATGAAGATGATGTGACGCCAACGCTGAACTGATGCTGAAGATGAGGGTGACAAATGTGGACCAGGATTTTAATCAGTTGCCTTTTTCTTAACGCAGGAAAAGCCTCTGTTCAAGTTTTTCCAGATCAGTATCCAGCAATCACAGCAGGAGACAACCTCACGTTGACCTGCAACGTCAACGAAGAAACAATAAATGTAACTTGGAAAAAAGATGGAGACTCACCACCTGAAAGAGCGAAGATTGATACACGATTCGATGACAAAAAGAGTACATTTGCTGTAACTGAAGTTGTGAAGGAGGACAGTGGTGTATTCTTGCGAGGGACGTAACAAGCTCGGTTTTGTTGACCGTTCCTTTGTAAAAATAAACATCAAAGGTAAGCTGGTGTTACTGTTGTGTCCTTAAAAGGCATAAAACTTTACTAATTGAAAAATGTATTTCCAAACAGATTAAAACTATTTTTCAGTTAAAGACGAAACAAATGTGCGTCACCTGGCCCATTTGCATGAAATTATTTTGCATCGCTCTGTGAATTTCAGTTATTTTGCTTCTAAGAGCAGGTGTCAATCAAGGGTTAAAGAATGTGCTAAGCTATTTCAAAGCTATTCCAAACAACTTGAATTTTATCAGTACTTTTACTACCGTCGAGATTTGTCTAATGGCCATATATTTATCTTACACAATTAGCGAAGCAAGTGCCACGAGCTATGCAAAGTTTCAACACTTTGTGGTTTTACATTGGTGGATCAGTGGCGGCAGTGATTGTCATTTTGCTAATTGCCTGGTATTTCTGCAAGCTTCGAAGGGCAGGTGACGTCCACTTTTCTGTGTTATTTCAGATTTCTTTTTCTGAAAGTAAAAGAAGGAAATGTTTAAACTTATTTAACATGTCTGCTGGGGGGGGAGGGGGGGGATGAGGAACCCTGAGCTTAGAGTCTAAGAGTAGAGATATTTTTACAAGAATTATTCGTGTCCGGCCAAAAAATGCTAAATTGTAGAGATTTTTCACATCTGTATATGTTTTGATAACAATTACAAATTCAGAAAATATCACGTCACCCTTCATTTGCGCAAATTCAAATTATACTGCCATTACACATAAATTTTATTAGAATTTTATGTCAGTGTTTTTGGGGTACGAAAGAGCTATCATAGCAGGTCATATTGTGCATTTCCAGTACTGATTTTGAAGGTCCTTCTTTAGTCCCGGAAAGTCCATTAACCAATCAAATTACAAAAAGGTTAAAAATTATATCCAGCTGATCACCATGACAACCAGCCATATTCCTTCTCTCGTTGTTGACAACAGAGTTAAATATATGATACACGTGGTTTCTGAGTCGCAAGCTTTCACTAAGTTAATAATGTCATTCTTACTTACAACGAAGCTATTTCTTCGATCTTTTTCCAAATATCCTTTGATAATAGCCCCACCTCAGGTGCCACCTAGGTTGAAGTAAGTAAATTCTCTCTTTTTGTGAATGCTCGCTGTTTCAACGTGTCGCTATATCCGAAGTTTCTAACTGTTGAATAGTCTCAGTAGAATAATAATAAGCGCAATTGCTGAGCAAATACGTCTTTTCTCCAGTTTGGACCTATCATATTCACCATCAAGAGCTCACAGGCCAAAAAGGGGTTTTTTTCTTTCGAAGCAGCGGCATTCTTCGAAGCCGTTCTTATGGCAGTCAAATGTTTCCTGATGTTCTTTCTGTTTTGGTTTCATCCGTCTTTTACTTGTCTTGACACCTTGTTTAATATATATATATATATATATAGGCCGATTTAAAATGCTAGTCGATATATCGACTGTAGACAATACTTCGGATGGTTTCAGTTAGTATTTCATTTCTCGCGTGGGAGAAACGATATTTGTATGAGGTAAAATGCCGAAAAACGCAGTCGGCGCAAGGTTATCTTCATGCGAGGTTAAATCAATCCTCTTTTTTTTTTTTTCAATAAAATCTCCTCTTCTGGGGCGATGCGTCAACAAACGGGTTCAGCAGATTAGTATCCAAATTTCACCTATCTCAGTAATTTTTTCATTGGCAAGTAATAATTTTCTGACGTACTCTGAAAAAAAATTATCTTTAAATGAAAAAAAAGAGAAAAAACTCTTAAAGTGAAGATATAGAGAATATATTTACCACGTTACGTTTAAACAGATTCACAGAAAGAAAAGATAGATAGGTAACAAAGATAGTTAAAGTCCTGTTTTCGTCTGCAATTATTCAGTGAAGGGGAAGATGAAGTTGAGATGGATCAGCTGAACTTAAACACAGATGGATGGGAGATTGCAGTTGACCGCCTGATCCTTCGCGAGCATATTGGCAGAGGGGCATTTGGTTCAGTGTGGCGAGCGCTACTGGGTCGTTCCCGTGGTAGACCTGGAAATCGTACAGTTGCTGCCAAGTGCTACTTACGTAAGTACTTTTTTTTTTTTGTCTTTCTTTCATGCAAAGCTTGATCAAACTATCCTTTATTAATTTTTTGTGTTTCATCTTAATAGAGAGCATTTTTCTTAAAACACGCTTTATTAACCTATTTGATACATAACAATTATAGCTTAAAGCTATGCGCTGTTAAAATGAATTATCAGCTGGCATGTCAAATAGTTAGCGGATGGTTCTCCGAGGGACCAGTCGTTAAGTCTTTTGTCAT
This sequence comes from Pocillopora damicornis, assembly GCF_964200805.1. Taxonomy (NCBI): domain Eukaryota; kingdom Metazoa; phylum Cnidaria; class Anthozoa; order Scleractinia; family Pocilloporidae; genus Pocillopora; species Pocillopora damicornis. Next base: position 26,660,016 of record NC_142674.1, on the reverse strand, counting down.
ACAACGCCACAAACATTCAACAGAACACGAGTATCATTTGGAGTACTAGAAGCTGTGGAGGCAAACGAAAATTTATTGATCAAATTGCATTCAAGGGTATAAAAGCGGAAAATACTACAATATTAAAAATTTTGGTCCACTTTCGCGCCACCTCCAATCACCCGCTGTTCACCTGTAACCTGATGTCGCATATTTTGCAAAGTTGCCCGCTTAGAAACTTTTGATGTGAAATCATGACTAGTGACCTCAGAGAAACCTAGAGAGGATGAGCCTTAAGCGAAAAAATTGGAGCCATATGCCCATCTGGTGGTGGTAGTATGATCTTCTTCCGTTGGAAAAAGCTGGAAATCATAATGCAGTCGAACCTGCATCAAGCGGCACCGTATTAAGCGGTTACCCTGTGATAAGGGGTCGGTTTTCAATGCCCCAAAATTTTCTTCATTACTCGTAGTACTTTTTATACCAAGCGATTTTGGTCACCCTTTAATATGTCATAACAGCCTATTTGTAATGTTCCCTACCTGCACTGAACGGTCAATAAAGCGGAAGTACTCAAATAAAATTAAGAATAATTTTTCAAGTAAAATTTAATCCAAGTTAATCTCCCGAAATCAATGTTAGAAGTATTTTGGAGCGAGGTCGTGTATGTTAAGTGGTCCGTGATGGCATAGAATGGCGATTTTTAATTTTAACAGTAATACTCCTATTCCGTGGAACCTTTATTAAACGGTCGACCCGTGCATGACCGCTAAATACAGGTTGGACTGTATCAAGCTTACAGAGTCAAATGAATTTACAATAACTCTGGAAATGCGTATGAGTCTATGTAACATTTAATGTGATAAAAGCAAGGATTATGTACCATATGAACAGTAGGGAACAAGAAGGCGCATATAGAGGATATTCTAAAAAAACGAATGGTCTCAAATGTCTATTCGACCGATTAGGTATTATAACACGTGCGATTTCTGGGCTTAATTGCGTCTCTACTTTTGTGAGTTGTCTGTAAAATAATTGCGCGGTTCTATGAGCTTGCCAGATGATAACAATTGCTCGGGATTTTCGGTAAGTATGAATTTTATGGGGTTTAGAAAACGAAATTTAATTTGTCTTATGCAAACCAAATGCATTGTAATTTGCGCCGATAGTTTAACACCAAGTATACAATACTTGCAAAAGTGGATCACCACTTAAACAATTGTGTCTCTCATGACATGCAAATTTTTTTTGGTATATTTTATTTTTCGTGGTTTCCTAGCAATCTCCGGAGAGAAAGGAAGGAAGGCCCTGCTGAGAGAGATCGAGTTATTAAAACTCTTTGGAAGGGAGGGCCATGAAAATGTTGTTAAGTTCATTGGTTGTGTTACAGTTGGAGGTAATCAGCTATTGTTATGATTATAATCAGCTAATTCACAGTAACGATAAAAACATATCTGACGTCAACCAGTATTGCTTAGATGGTGCACTAATGCAAGGGTTATTTCCAGTTTTTGTCTCATCTTAAGAAATTTACTTCGCACTGTATGTAGGCCATTTTACTTGGAAGATTTAATCTCTAAAATGTACATGCTAATTGTGATAATAGCTTTAACTTACGATGGCAAGTCTCTGTCTTTTTATCTGGCATCCCTATTTTTCTGTCTTTCTGTTTATCTGTCTGTCTGTCTGTCTGTCTGTCCATCTGTCTATGCGTTTGTCTCTATTTCTCTCTGCTGTGTGTCCATCCGTTTTCTATCTGCGTTTTTTCTTCTTTGAATTTCCCTCTCTGTCTCAGATATAACCTAATGTAAATGTAAAATGTAAAACTAGATAAACCATGTACATTTCAAACACATTTTGGAACTTCTGCACTGCTTGCCATATAACAATTTTCTTGTTTTTCCCTCTTAGCTCAGCCAATACTTATCATGGAGTACCTGTGGCGAGGTGACTTGCTGGGCTATCTCAGAAAATCCAGGGGTGTTTTCGACCAATATCATCATGGAGTCGGAAGGGTCGACCACTTGACAACGTATGACATGGTGCTGTTTGCTAAACAGATCGCACATGGTATGACTTTCCTCGCGTCCAGAGGGGTAAGTGCTCGAACTCTTCCGGGTTGTGGTCCTGCATGTGTTAAAATGGCATGACTTGCAAATCGTGAGTAGAATACGCTGTACGGCTAAAAAGATCCAGCAAATTAGAATTACTATTCCACAGAGAAATGGTCTCACATTAGCATGATGTTAAACTTTCTACCTATATTTAATTTTTTTATTCTATGTAGTTTATCAAAGTCCCTTTTATCAGATCATATAATTTTTTTTTCGATTTCAGATAATTCATCGCGATCTTGCAGCTCGTAACATCCTTCTTGATGAGCATCGTGTCTGCAAGTTGACTGACTTTGGGCTCTCTTATCAGGATTTCAAATACGGCCCAGGAAATGCCAAGCAGGTAATTTTCAGAATTTCTTCATCATTCGGTCAATTTGTTTTGGGGCTGCTGGTATGGAAGATAAAAATGCGAAGAATTTAAATATTACTGTCCTCACAAACCTTTCTTTTCAGTTATACAGTTTTACTGCAAAACACATTTCCCTTCAATGGGAAGCCGTTCTAAGCGTATCGAAACTTTCACAGAAAAAAAAAATTGTACCTATGGAGTGAACACAGGAAATAGGAAAGCTGGAGGAGATATCCTTCTCTGAATAGCAAAAGATACAAAATCGAAAGGCAAAGAAACAGGAGATTTAAAGGAAAAGGAGTGTGTGAATTGTTTCCATAGAATTTGTACAAAGGTGTCTACTGCTCTTGACATTATCGTAAGTCCTCACACCACGGTTTTAATCTTATATGCAAAATATTTTAGAAGTTGTATACAAGGCTCTTTAGATGTCAGATGTCTATAGTATTTTGGTTACTCATCCAGGGATGTATCCCAATCAAATGGACTGCACCCGAGATTCTCTTTGGACATGTGGAACAACTGTCAACCAAAAGCGATGTGTACGTACTGTATTGGTTATTATCAACATATATTCTAAGAGTGAACATTTTTACGATTCTACCTTAACTTAGCGAGGAAAACTAGAATATTCAGTGCTCTATTGATTAGAAGGTCATTAAGAAAGGTCAAGCTGGGAAACAGCTGAGGTTACAGCTGTAGTAGGAGACTTTACATGAATATTAAGTTTAACGAGCAATATCCAAAATCTGATTAGGATAAGAACAGACGGATGAAAGGATGAGTGGATAATGAAACAAATAAATATGGCGTTTTCTGTTAAGGAGGTTGCTTATGTCTCGATGGCATGTTTTTAAACATCCCAAGTATCTGAGTGATTATAATCTTTCTACCCCATTTGAGATATATCGTCATCCTTCTAATTCTTTGACAGGTGGTCCTACGGCATCGTCCTCTATGAAATCTTCACCGTCGGTACTTAACTTGTTTGTTACTTTACATTCAGGAAATATACCTGCCGAGATTGCAAGCACAATTACTAATTGATGAGTGATACCGAGCGAACAAAAGAGCATTGTACGATAGAGAAGTTGAAGCAGTACTCAATGTTGCTGATAAATAAAATTATGACGATGCATAACAACTTGACATAAAACTTAAGTTTAAGTAGAACTGAAAGTATTTAGTACATTATTGAAAAACCTTAAATCCATCGCCACACTTAAATTTGTTTTTTTTACAGTACTATATCATCTGATGTAAAACCGAAATCTATTTCAGCAATTAATTGTCGTTTTCACAGAAGAATCATTTCGATCGCCCTGAGAGGAATGGAAGTGATTACAACGAAAAGAGTGTGCTTTTTTGGCAAACAGAAACAAATATTATTTTTCCACAGGAGGCATTCCTTACGAAGGATGGTCTCAATCCACGACAATGAAAAAAATCGAAGAAGGTTATCGTCTGCCAAAGCCTGAACATATCGACGACAGTTTGTAAGTGTTGCTTCCTCTGTGTGGAATGTTATATAAGTCAAAAGCAATATCGATTGCTGCTGTGGTCAGGTGTTTTTGATACTCTTGGTCTGAATAAGAAGTCTTCCTAAGAAATTAATCTTATCTTGTCAATACAAAAATTTAAATGAAAAGTTGTTGAGTCAAATAAAGAATACGGTGGGTTTTTCATCACAGAATTCGTTTGAGCTGCAATGTAATGAGATAAACTTAGCATTTCAGTTATTTTTGTAACTAGTTGTGGTTTCTCAACTTTGCTACTTGCAATATTAGTGCCTATCGCGGAATTACTGTGATCATATGTCCCTGTGTTTTTCTATAGATACGCGGTGATGTTAAACTGCTGGAAATACGAAAGCGCCAGCCGGCCACACTTTGTGAAGCTCTACCAAACAATGGATACATATATTAAAACAAAGGTTTGCCATACAGCGTCTAATTCAGGATATACTTTAGCAATTGAAATTGGTATCCTATCAAGTCAATTGCGAATTTCTTTTCACGTCAATGTGATGTCAAAACGCATTAACTACCCAGCCGCTAACAATTTGTGAATTCAGTTTCATCATGAACCAATGTTACTTTTTAAACATATGCAAGTGTGGTTACGTCATGTCAGTCTGGATCATCCTTATTTTCCCTCTGTTGTCTACACACAAGAAAGAACGGAACAGATCTTAAAATCACACTTTTGGAAAACTTTGACAGAAAGGGAGACCTTACCCGAATTTTTTCCTTATCAATTCATGCAAGTACTAATGGTTCTTGTCTTTGTGACCGATATCTGATCTGCTCTTTTTTTGTCTTTTTAGTGACTCGCTTTTGAAATTCCTTCGTTCAAGATTTTTTAACTCATGCAGTTCCTGATTAACTTCTAATCTTTTTCATAGACATATGTAGATATCTTTGACGATGACAAGTATGATCAGGATAAGTACAACTTTGTCGATGACCGTGGAGCTGTTGCAAATCCAGAAGATGCAGGAGCGGACGAGCTAGGAGCAGCTGCAGCAAATCCCATCGGTGAATTGGGTGAACTCGGTGCTATGGCACATCCCTTTCTGGTTGCAATGGACGATGGCGCTACAGCATTCCCTTTTGGAATTAACGTAGGAGACGAAGGAGCACCTGCAACAGATCCCGACCGTGAAGTGGGTGAACACGGTGCTACGGCACATCCCTTTGTGATTGCAATAGACGATGGTGCTACAGCTTTCCCTTTCGCTATCAACGTACAAGATACAGGGGCAGCTGCAGAAAATCTCGCCCATGAAGTGGGTAAGCACGGTGATGCTGCACATTGCTTTGTGGTTGCAATTGACGATGGTGCTACAGCTTTCCCCTTCGCTATTAACTTACAAGATAAAGGGACAGCTGCAGCAAATCTCGCCCATGAAGTGGGTAAGCAGGGTGCCACTGCACATCCCTTTGTGGTTGCAATTGACGATGGCGCTACAGCCTTCCCCTTCGCTATTGACTTACAAGACAAAGAGGCAGCCGCAGGAAATCTCGCCCGTGAAGTGGGTAAGCACGGTGCTACGGCACATCCCTCTATGGTTGGAATTGACGATAATGCTACAGCTTTCCCTCTCGGAATCAAAGTAAAAGAAGAAGGTTGCGCAGCATACCCTTTTGGGAGTGATAAGAAAGATATGGATGCCCAAGCGTACCCTTTGGAGAGTGATACTTTACCATATCTTAGCGAGGACGAGGAAGAAGATGTTGATGACTCCGAGTGCCCTCTTGCGATTGAGGAAGAAGAAATTGATGACTACGAGTGCCCTCTTGCGATTGAGGGAGAAGAAATTGATCCTTCACCATCCTCCCTGGTGATGGACCAAAACAGTCTAGATACTTCGGTATGTCCCCTTGTGACTGACGAAGAAAATTCGGATTCTTTAGCATGCCCCCTTATGGGTGAGGAAGAAGATTCCAATAACTCAGCATGCTCCCCTGTAACTGGGGAAGAAGATTTCGAAGCCACAGGAAGCCTTTCTGTTACTGAAAAAGAAGATCCTAACTCTTTAGCACGCTCCGCAAATGGGGTGAACAAACCTGATACCTCACCATTCCCTTGTGTGAGGGAGGAAGAAGATCTTGATTCTTTAGAATACAATCCCCTGATCGAAAAAGAAGGCCACAGTGATTCCGTCTTCCCTCCAGATATTCAAATTGATGACGAAGAAGGTGTAACAAGTGAACCTGAAAATAACGTTGGTTATGAAGGTGCTGTAGCAGTTCAATCTGAAAAGGAGGCAGTAGAAGAAGAACCTGAGACTTGCCAACTAAAGTACACGAAGGATGAACAAGACGATCTTGGAAACTATATGGACGACCAAAGTGATGCTGTAGACCTTCTTGACGGGGAGGCTGGCGTACAAGAGTATGATGGTAATCAACTTACTGCTGCAGATAAAGACGAAACTGGAAGTGACGAAGATGAGGAGTCATCTGAAGTAACTCCTCTTGTGCAGGACTGAGGCTTAATAGCAGAATTGCTGAACCTCCAAGGTTGTAGTCTTATAGTAGTTTAGGTTGTAGTTTAGATTTCGAGAACTTCAGCCTGAATATTTCATAGCTTTTGATTTTAAGATGTAGTTTCTATCGTACTTTTACTTTATTAATGCTTTGGTAGTGATGATAACCATTTCCATAGTTTATAAATGGAGGTTAGATGGAATTTTCTTGAAAAAAAAATTGTTTATTTACTTCACTTTTGCATTTCTTAGTTTACCGTTTATTTGCTTGGTGCACTTGTCAGTGCTTTGTTGTTGTTATTGACTGTAGGCTGATGGAGAGAAGAAAAAAAAAAAAGAAAAAGAAGTTGCTGTTAAGATAATTTTTATAACTGATCTAGTCAGAAATTTTGCGTAAATTTGTGAGTATTGTTCCTAGTATAAGTAATATTTCTTAATTTTTTTGTAAGTGCATTGAAGAGAAGAACAGTAATGGACATGTTGATCTCTCCCGAGCCACAATGAATATTTACCCTGTTAGGAATAATTAAATTGTTGTAAAGCACTCTCTAAATGCTTCAGTAAACTTATATAAGCTAAACTCGTTTTGCTTACTCCATTCGTTGCAGCAAAATTGCTGGTTCGGATCAGACCACTTTAAGTAAAACAAAGGCATATGCGCAGAAAATGTCATTAATAAGAGTAGAGACAAAAGGGAGAAAAAGGGTGGGGCGAGGAAATCTAACTGTACATCTGATGGACACAATAAACTAAAATGACATTTAGGCTCCTTCAAAACACAGTCGAGCCAATGTAACAATGGATTCTCATTCAATCATTTTTCAATTTTTTTTTGCCACGAGTACTTACATATAAAGCTAACATTGCCTAACCTATTACTTCAACTTTCATCATGGGGAGAACTGTGATGATTTTTTAGAGAAACAGGCAACTGCGGTTATTTTCTTACTGTTTTTCGTTGTGTTTCTTGACATGAGCAAGGCCTTTGCCAAGATTAACGATGGCATTTCGGTGTAGCTTAGTTCATCATTAATCCATCTGATAGACAACAAGTAGTGCTCATAAATTCTGAGTTCTCTGACCCTCTGGTCTTTGAATCCAGAGTGCCACAAGCGGTTGTTCCATGACTTGTCTTATTCAGAATATATGTAAATGACTTTTCATATGCCCCTCAATCTTGTGTTACTGAATATTATTGGATGATGCTAAGTTTCAGATTTCTTTCCCAGTTCAAGGCTGGGCGAAGACAATAATTTTTTTTGAGACGTGGAGTGTCCTTTAAATTAAAGTGAAGTAAAACCACGATCGTCGATAAAAGATCAGTAGGGACTCTGACGTCGATCTATACAATTTTGGTTCATGTCTGTTAATTTATTTCGGTATTTGTCTATTTGGCTGTTCAGGATACGTTGTAGGAAGTATTTATCGTTTAGATAGGGTTTTGAAATTTTTGGACACGAAATTAAATTTAAGTATGTTTTTATTTGAACCTCCCGAAAATCTGACATATTTCAACCCACTCAAAATGAATATAAAGAACCCAAAAGTAATCACTAAAACGTAACTTCGCTCATCCTTCTCCATTCACCTCCACGGGATTTGCGCCCAAAAAAGTTGAGACTGTTGCAGGAATAAATTAATCAAAATCATCTTTTTGCATCATTTTATCTCATAGTATTAAAATATACACTAAGAAAAATAGTCATTTAAGTGCGGTGGCAAGAGGTGGGTGTTTACATCTACGCTTCGCAGCTTGGTAAATATCCACCTCTAGTTAAATCTACCTCGGTGAAGAGTTAAGAAATAATAAACATTTGATAAATTTCCAGTGTAGCGATTAGCATCGCAACTTATCGTGATAATGCAAACATTTCAGAAAAGACAACATTGGAAAATGAATCATTTTTCTATCCATATCTTGTAAAATTAATGTCAATAAAGGAAATATAAATAAATTCGAAAGGTCTTGGCTGGCCACCAAACACCAGCACACGCACAACAATAACTAAAGTGTGTCAATAATCATATATTATTACCCTTGGTGTTATCAAAACAAGCAGGCTGACATATCTGTCAACTAAAAACGGTTTATTTATGCGACTAAGAACAAAGTATTTGAAAGCCTGATGACCCAATTTGCCAGTCTCTAGCTAAATACTATGACAGGTACTGATAAGTAAACACGTAATACCTCTTGAAAACCGTAAGGAGACGGATTGTGCCTTTCTGTGTGAGCGTAACCGGTTTTCATGACTAAGCTATTGAGTCAATCATCACACCCTTAAAACCAAGACTATTGCCAAAATGGCCTAGAGTATATTCTAGAGCTCGTGTGAATGATTTATTTATGATACATCATTACACATTTCACGCTTTGTTTTTGGAAGCAGATGTGAACTGTTTGTGGAAAAAAAAAATTTGTTGAACATTGATAAGGGCTGAGACGCGCGCTTGTGTTTTCATCATAAAGTTAAAGTTCTTGGCTAAATCTCGTTTTTTATTATTCTCGAATTTACTAATACCAAAATATAAGCCATTTAATTACCAACCAGCCATTTTTGTGGCTTCCTCAATTTGTGAGATGTTTAATTTAGTCTTATTTGATATTCAAGCATGACGCATTTTAAAATAAAGGTTAGACATATTCATCTTGAGGTTTTTCCTCCTGATTGTGGGGAAAAGTCAGCTGAAACAGGCCAAAAATGCAAAAGAAAGCAGTGGTTCACTGTGACTGTATGTATAGAGAAGTCAGCAATAACTGAGGCGGCGAAAAAGGAAAAGAAAATAACAACCTCACTTGTTTAAAAGCGCCGCCGGCAATAGGACTAAAGGGGCCGCACAAATGTACGGGGTAGACTCTTTTAAGGTTTTATTCGACAAAGTTGCTTCGCACTTCGCTGAAAACGGTTTGTTTAGTCAATATGCGAGTTATTAGATTTACGTGTGAGAGAACAGGGCATATCGAGCAAAGACAAGTCCGCAATTAACGTTTATTTATTAATTTTGTTTATGCATCGGAGATCATTAAATAAATATTAGAAACCCGTCCTAAATAAATAAAGAATCAATTCTCAATCAATATCTCATTGCATTTCATGGCAAAAAAGAGAGACTAATTGATGTTATGTCTTCCTCTTCTTATTATTCTCCTTCCTTTAAAGAGAACATGGAAAAGAAAAAGAAATTTGTATTCCTCCTCATATTGCAATAGAGTTTTCGACTCTGTAAGTGCAATTGCTTGTCAGCATTCAATGATTCCTTATTGATTAATATAAAAATTCGCAAAAAATTATTTCTTTAAGGACACGGAAGTTTTTCCAAATAAGTACAGGCGACCTCGAATCACGAACAACAACAAAACGCCCTGGCTGTGTCCTTTACTGCCTTTCTCACTTCTGTGATTTTCCAACAGTAAAGAAAGGGATTCAGAGATGAGTTCAGATAAACTAAAGTTTTCGTAAAGAGCCACAGAACATGAATTGCTGATCCACTAAGTACTGTATGTCTCAATATCGACACAATTATAAAAGGGGTGTAGCATGCCACTAAAGCCAACTGCACCCAAAATATGCTGGAAACTGTTTTCTGATATTGTTTGATGTTTAGTTGAACTCTTCCGTTTAATCTTTGTTTTGATGAACCTTTTGCTGTCCATGCACGTACTCTTCCCCTTCCTGTACCTTTTACTCCTGCTCCTTCTTCTGCGGCTGTTCTTGTCCCCGTTATTGCGCCTGCTTCATCTTTTCCTGCTCCTATATCTTCTCCTGCATTTGACCATCCTTCGCCAGGGTTGTCTTCTACTTCAGCCTGGTACCGCTGTAATCTCAGGTGGATCTTTACGTAGCAAAACACGGAAGTAACCAGAGATACCACAACGGCCACAAAAGCAACAATCTCCGAAACCGTTTGACTCCAGACACGAACCAATCCGCATAAAAAAGCAATTATCCAGCATAAAAGTATAACAGCTTGAGTTCGCTTTAGTGTCACAACTTGTCTGTATCTCAGCCTCAATAACAGAACAAGAAGTCTGTCAACACTGATAGCTGTTGATATCAGTACAGTCACTCCAAACAAAACATAGTTGGATATACAAACAACCTCTTCGACGTAATACACAATATCTATGTCGGTGTTACCAAGATCAATGTAAAGAAATAAAACAGTCACGAACAGAGGTTGTGAAAAAAGACCCACACAAAGATCGGTAGCGGCTAGACATTCAAACAAGACCTTTGCAGCGGGATGCAAAGAGGACACTTTATAAAATGTCAATAGAAGCAGAGCATTACCAAGAGATGCAATGAAGGAGAGGACAATGTTGAAAGCGAGGAGAAATGCTACTACTCCAATTGGTAATTGTGAAGATAACTGGCTAGTGAGGGTCGCCATTGGCGCTCACGTTCAGACTTGTGGCTCTGTCTTTCCCCCTTTTGGCGGCAAATGAACGTTTATTGGGCGATCCGTCTTCGATATAAGAGTATTGTTTTGTTGAGAATTTTAACAGTTTCTATTGGATAAAAAATTCCTCCTGTTGTCTGATTTTCCGATTACAAATGTCACAGCTATAATTAGACTTGTTTTTAACTCTTTCGTGTTTTATTCATATTCTTTGAATTTTCATCATATTTAGTAAGCAGGTGCCACATTTATTTAACATACTAAATGACGTAGAATATGTGAATTATTTTTCGCCAATACTTTGTAGAGCTTTCTCAACAAGTCAGCTTTTCTTTTCATTTCCTGACCCATGTGTGTCTTTTCCCTTCTTAGCTATGCTCGTTTTATTTTTAAAGAAACATATTTGTGGTTCTTTTATGATAAGAAAGTGCTTTTTAGACGAAAAAATTTGCATAATATACTTATGTTAAGGAACATCGTGGTCAATTCTCATAAATAAAGACATCATTGAACTACAAACAACAACAAAACGCTCTGATTGTCTTCTTTACTGCAATTCTCACTTCTCTGAAAAATTAATTATTTTGCCACGAGTGTGTTCCCTAAATTCAGAATTCATTAGCCAGAGCCAATTTGCCAGCACGTCAGGATATGTCAGTGAGTAGAGGTACTCTTTAACTTGGCGAAAAACATAAGCGCAAGGCTAAAAAATATTCGTGAAAATCTTAGCTCGATATTACTTTTTCCTCTGAATGAATTCGATTAGGATTTAAGTTTAAACGAGAAAACACAACTTTAAAATTAATTAAATTTGCTTTGAAACGAGTTGGGTGTGGTGTGCGGAAAAAAAGTGTTACCACCGCAAATAGCCAGCTGAAAAGAAACAATTACCTCCATGCTTCTTTTGAAGTAAAAATGAAGAAATAAGCCACACGAAATATTGGAAAATCACCGCAGGAAAAGAAAACAAAATGGTATTGACCGAAAACCCTTCAACTCTGTTTTTCTTGACTATAGAAAACCCCCTTCTGCAGTTGAAAGTCTTACATGGCTAGAGACTTAAACATCACCACCTGCTCATTTCGGAAACTAGATTCGTTCTTTGGATGTTCAGTGTGGTGTTCAAGAGGAGAATTCTCAACGCCTTTAGCAATGAAAGAGTGGTAACTGCTATAAAATAACATGGAGAACCTAACGGAAAATACAAACCAAACAAGAATTAATCAATTTCGTTGCTTCACGGGCGTATATGATCGAAGTCTTATCATGTTTGTTTCGTCATTGATCTTATAATTTCCATTGCAGCCATTGTGGGAAATGGTCTCATTCTTTTCCCTCTCTACAAGATTTCTTCCCTTCATCAACCATCAAAATGTTTGTTCAGTAATCTTGCATGCACTGATATCACTGCTGGACTCAGTTTCCAGCCGTTTCATCTCCCTTACATAATTTCCCAAGAACACTCTGCAATTTGTTACCATGGCTCGCTCATCAACCGAACCTTGGGGGTTATTTTCTGTGGCGTCTCTGTCCTCAAACTGACTGCAGTAAGTGCAGACAGACTTTTAGCTGTTTCACCAAGGTTAAGATATCGACAGTGGTAACTCTGAGGCGAGTAGTCCTTTGCTGGCTTGTTTGCATTACAAGAGGAATAACAAACCATTCTATCCTTCCTATTTATTTGATAATCAGTAACATGGGTGTAATTTTTTCGATGATAACTTCTACTTTCTGCTACATAGCATTTTACATAAAAAAAACTCCGCCGTCAAGAAGCTCAACTCCAAGCTTAAACTATCATTTCCAAATTGTGTGATACAAGTACATTTTTCAAAGATAAAAACATAGCAGAATGACGTGCTCATTGTTGAGTTGAATTAACAACTGAAAGATGGAAACTTAAAAGCCGCGCTTCAAAAAATTGCAATATCACTGTCATCATCCGAATCATCATCGCCAGATATCGTGATTTCAATTTCGTCGTCATCATCATCATCGTCATCGTCATCATCATCATTTTCATCATCATCGTCATCGACATCGTCATCTTCCTCGCCACCTTCGTCGGATTCCTAAGAGAAAAAAGGCATGGAGTCGTTATTTCATTGACCTACATCAAACACGTGTTTCACTAAGTGACGTGTTTTTGAATTATGTTCCAGAAGTAATTTAAAGTTCATCTCTGCTTTAGTGCCAGGGGGCGCTATAGTCCACAACCTAACAAAGTGCAGGATTTTTTATGCAAATAAGGCACGAACCAATCACATAACCGAATCCGCCTCCAAGATGGCGGTTTCACTTCTCTTTGATTGGTCCGTTCCTGCGAATATTGATGTGAAAGTCCTTAAGATTCTCATACCTGCTCGTCCTCGTCATCAGCCCTACGCAGCCGCCCGACTTCGTATACCCGGCAAACGCTTTCGTCGGTGCTGGCCTGATTCTAAAAAAGAACGTTACCGAATTTATGATATGAAATAATTCACGTGAACTGTTATGACATGATGACCAGATCTTTACGATGATAGTTTGCAACTTATGCAATCATGAAATGACAAGTAAAGCCAGTCAGATGGTTCGCATTGCCAAAGTTTCTCCCACTTGTCGTGGTATGAGGTAGCTGGGATAACTGCTACCTCTTGAGCTTGCAGTGCTGGCGTTATATTAGGGCGAGTTAATGTTAAGAAGTTCGCGATCGATTATTTCACCGGCCATGTTTGACTTAGAGTTTGAGTGGAAAGTGGAAGGAGGGGGCAGTGAAAGGCGAAAAGAAGCTTGCTCGAAGAGGCTGTTAAAAAGCGAAACACCCCATGACTAATTGTGCCCCACCGCATTTTCGGAATTGAGCAAGTAACCGTAACCACAAGAAAAAGAAAAAAGAAGAAAAAAAAAACGTAGAGCGGATGAGTGAAACTGTGAGGCAGCTTTTTTTCAGTGCAGAGACAAATGGCTTCGACGTAACCTTTTCCGAGGACACAGATATGAGCTGATGTTCGCTGCATCCTATGTTCTTTGAGTGTAGCTTCCGTTAATCCCTTTGACGATGTTTCTTCCATTTGATCGTAAACGGTACTTTGAAGCAGACACACTTCTGCACTCGAAGGTTTGTTTTATAATTAGTTTTAAAGCTAACCAGCATCTTAAATAGAAAGCTTTTCCTAAAAAAACCAGTGGCTAACACTGCCAGCAGATCTTTTCCAGTGACCAGTGTGGAAATTAAGACTTTTTGCTACCCTCGTAATGCGCGAGACACTCCATGTTCTGATGAACACTTGAGAGATTCCCTCAATCTGTCTACAGCCGCTTCCTGCTCTAAAAAATTCGGTTTTTCTAGGTAGCTTCCTCGTGAATGAAATCGGAATTGTCAACTACGCCTTCGAAAAAGTTCACCCTCTTTTGTTTTTCCCGCAAGATAATCATGAAGCAGTTTGGCTAGTAATTGACAAGTAGAGCTAAACCGCACCAATCGGCTCAGGTCTTACGATCAAGATAAATTGAATTTAATGTTTGATAGAAATCACAAGAATCCTCTTACCTCTGAAGAAGTGTCGGAGAAGAGGGAGAGAAAAAAAGAAGAGAAAAAGTTAAGCAGGAGCGGGAGAGGAAGAGGATGAGAATGAAAGAAGAAGGATGGAAGGGAGGAAAACAAAACAAGGCAGAGGTTTCCGATTTTTAAGCTTACCTCAATAACGGCTACAAAGCTGTCAGTTATATCGGTACACAAATCAAATATTGTCTTCTTAACGTCGATTGTAGCTGTTTGAAAGCAATTGAAATTTCCAACATCATTTTCTCACTCATTTCGTAAACGTCAAGATATTTCAAAATAACTGATAACGAGCGCCAAACAAAATTTCTATTAAAATTTGTAGCAAGCCATCCTGCTCACCTATTGGTTGATAATCTGTTGCGTCAAAGGTCCTGAACGAGGTCTCGTACGGTCCAAGGAGCCTGGAAGCTAGCGGTATTTCCAAAGGATCCGAAAGATGTTTTACTATAAAATACATGAAGAACAAATACCGCTCCCTACAGTCCAGAATTTATTTCTTTTTTCATTTTTTAAGATATCGGAGGCTATGACGGACTTTTCCCTGAGGGCCCAGTTATGTAAAGGGCGGATACCGCTATCCGACGGATTGAGTTTTATCTAATGGATAGCGCTATCCAACCTTCGAAAGACTGGAGCCGGAAGTTTTAGGGTTATGAGTGGAATAATAGAGCTAGAGCTCTTTCACTTTTCCAAACACCGCAAAAGTTGCTAAATAATTGATGAAAAGTTGAAAAATTTCCTTACGCAATTTTGGATGTCTATAAACTGCTAAAAACCTATGGAACCATAATCCCGGGTGAGTATTCTGTGCTCTCAATTTGAATTTGAATATCGAGATGACATATAGATCTCAACTAAAAGCTCACGACTTGGACGCACTTTCCTTCGTGAAAAATTAATAAAGTATTAACAAATTTGAGAAGTGCGTAAACACGTAAACATGAAATTACCCCCATACATGACGTCACCACTGTTATTGAAGATCACGTGACATTGATCTAGTGAAGGACATGTGTCCAGTAAATGGAAAGAGCGAAGATCCCACTGTTTTTAGCGTCAAGGATTATTGGCAAAGCAAAAGGCACATGGTTTATTTGAAATGAGTTGCTTTGGACATTCTAAGGGGTTAGTGTCACAAGGAACAGTAGTGCTTCGTCAGTTGTGAGGGCGGGGAAATAACCAGATAGTTTGGTTTTATCGACTAGGTTGATGATGTAAATTGGCCAGCAAATCACCAAGGATATTCAGACATAAGTTTATACTCCGTGGATCAGTCAGGTGACTGTGCATTGCTTCACGAAAACGCTCAAGATGAGGAAACAATAAACTTTTCTTATGAAATAATAGTCCTTGATATCTATCTCTCTCCCAATTCACTGTCAAAGTAAGAAGAAGGAGGTAGAGTGATTTTTCGAGATCCGTGAAAGGCCGACGTTGTGTTCCTTTATTTTCGTGAATCTGGACTCACTGCTTTACAGTATAGCATTGGCTCGTTCTTTAAAAACGAAAAAAAGGATACAATCTCTGAATTGATGATAATCTCCAGCCCGGAGGGCTGAAAAACGCCGCTGACAAAGTTGTTAAACTTGTCAAACTTGTGTATAACCCGTTTGCCCTTGACATCCCATAATACACCGTCGTTCAGTACCAGGTCGTCCGTGGGATTAAAGGAGGCGAGGTTCTTTGAGTAGTTGTTGGTGTTGTTGGAATCGTGCAGAGTTAGTACCCGCTGACCTGTCGCAGTGTCGTAAATCTGATGGTTGAATATAATCTAGTGAATAATATCATCACACTCTAACTGCATTCTAATACTCGTTGTTATCGAGAAAGAAAAAGGGGGTTTTGGCACAGAAGTACCACAAGCAATAAACGACAAAAAAAGAAAAAAAAAACCTGAATTAAATACAAAATAAATAAATCTCGAGTTCGGCGCCTTAAAGTTTGACTAATGTTTCAAAAGACGCATTTCAACTGAGTGACGTGAAAGAAAAACCAAAGTTATTTGTGAAGCATATCAAAAAATTATCAAACACAGCCAAGAGGCCTCAGAACAAGTAAACTGAGGCGCAGAAAGCTGATCTTGGCCATGAAGTCTGGGCAAAAAATGCCTCTTGAAAGTCCGTGTATTCGAGACAAAAAACGATCTCGCACAAACTTGGGCGAAATTAGCGATTCTATCATCCTTGCTGTCCCGTGTTCACGCACTAGCAATTTCGCTGATCAATTTTTCCTTTTGTAAATGTCCTAAATGAACAGCGACAATTTGTCAAACTGAGGCTACTCGCGATGTATTTGGAATTGAAAATGCATCACATGTCTTGAACTCACATGCGCAGTAGCGTCGTGTGTGCCAATAATTCTGTCTTCTGATAAATTACTAAACTTTACCCAAGTGTCCTCGCTAAATGGATGTCTGAACCAAAGAGAAACAAATAAAATTATAAAGTAAATAGCACTTTTTATCAAATAGAGAGACGAATGTAACGACGAAACATTACAGTTCGCTAACTGTCACCGTGTCATTCACACCAATCCGATTATAGGATATGAGCCATGATATACACCTAAATTATTTCCCATTTTGCTGTTTTATCTTGAGCATTGATTGCCGCAGGTGAATTAAGTTGGATTCAATGCTCGTCTCCTGTAATTTAAGAAATTAGTTTGTCTAAGTGTCTTCTGTAAAAGTTGTAGCTCTGAAAGAACAATGTAAAACTTTTTTTTGTATTTCAGCGATCCTCAAGTCAATAAAAATTAATGGTAAAACATAGTAAAGTATGTGTCTGTTTTATGTTTCTGCGACAAACATTGTAGTTTGTTAAAGGTGAGATACAAATAAACCAAGCAGAGACACAAACAAGGACGTGCCTATCAGATGCACTAGTGGTACGAATCAAACAGGTTTTCAAGTTCAAAGACTTACTTCATTTCGAAAACATCTTCAAATGACCAAAGAGCACAGGGAGGCAAAGCAGACGAAGATGACGTCAATAAAAGTTCGCGGTCCTAAAAATTGAAGAATGAAGTACAGAAAGACAATTTCAGTGATAAATGAATTCGTGAACACAACCTGAAAGGGTCACATAAGCCTTAGAAAGGTTCATAACGTTGCGAAACGCGCTGCAAAACTGATGAATAAAGAGGGTTGATTGGTTTCAGCGAAAGATATGGAAACTAAACAGTTAACAAGACTAGATTTGACCGAACGTTAAGTTATTTAAAAGCAATATCGGAGCTGCCTTGTTTGTGTGGATGTGGAACGAAATCCAACATCGAACATAACTTGTTACCATTTGACTGTTGTTGGGTTGGGGAAGGGAGGGGTGGGTGCGCCCCCCCAAAAAACGTGAAAAACATTAATGAAACTTTCGACCTGTTCGAAGTAGAAAGAAAGGTATTTTTAACTATACGGGGAGAAGCTTCCATGTTGTACTCTTACTTTCGAACATTGGCACATGGAAATTGCTCTGTCTGCGCTACATAGATAAGTCGCCTCTTCCTGCAAAATGTAATTTTTTTAAAAATAAATACGTGAAATACAAATGAACATGAAAACCATGCACTGAGCGGTTTAAATCTAAAAAAGAACCAAAAAAAAAATATAGGTGTGATACAGCTGACAACTTAACTTGTAACAATCAGCGACTAATTCAAACACATATAGCTATTTGAAGAAAAATTTGGCGTTTGACTTGAAATCAAAAAGGTGTAAATTGAGTTTTGTACCTGTCCAGTTATTAAGTTGTATTCCCTCAATTCGCCTATTTGTGTTCCAAGTAAAACAGACTTGCCATCGGGCTGAGGAGAAAAAGTAAAAACTTAGGTACTACGTTTACATGACCTCATAAAAGCCACTACTTTTTTTTTAAACTATAGTAAGGATAATTCTTACGGGCAGAAAAAAAAATCATAATTTCCATTTTACTACGAATCAGCCAAATGTAAACGACACCAAGAAGAGGTTCAAACCGTTTGACTTCTAAGAGTGACCAGCGTCTAATTTCTCTTTACAATATCACTCCTTGAATCAAACATTAGGATCACGAGAATAAAGAAAATAATCACCGAATAAGAAGCTCTTGATTTTTAAACAAATTCTCTTTGTCAGCACCTTAGGGATTACATAGAGAACAGTAAGGAGAATATGCATACTGATGTTAGCATGTAAAGGGTCAAGCCCTGAAGAGAAATTTTTAAGGAGTAAATTTGATGTCTGAAGAAGTATTACGGTTCGTTCATCGTAAAAAAAAAAATTAAAAAATCGGTATTCAGTTTCAATTGGTTTTAATTTTCTTCACTCTGGGGAACCAGTCTTTATTTATCACTTGGTGAGAAGGGTAGGTAAAATTTTTGGGGATCCTACGGTTTTTAGGGGGGAGGGGACCAGTCGTCTCTAACAGAGCTTAGAGGAGCAACTATAGAATTGACTGAATTGAATGAGGTGGGATCATTACAATACTGCAGAACTTTAAGGGGGGATCAGGTGAATTTTATGGTGAAACAAACAGAATACTCCGATCCCCCGCCCCACTCCCCAGAAGAAAAAATGACAGGCCCATTCTTAAGTTAACTTCAACTGTTTCGTGTTTGCTACACTGAGCCAATCATGATCTTTTCTACCCTTGGGAGTGGTTAGTCCTCGATATCATTTGTCCCACTTAACAGTTATAGATCTTAAAAATCACATTGAATAAAGTAACAGAAAGACTTACTGCAAAACATGCACATGTAAAAAAGCTGTTTTCTTCAGTATCGCGAATGGCCCTGAGCGGTTTAAATCTAATGGAGAACAACACAGTTAGATACAACCGAGAACTAAACTGGACACAATCAACTACTAATTGGGAAACTTCGTCACCAAAATGCGTCAGAATTCTGTAGAGGAACATTATCTTGAACATTATCTTGAGGAAACTTGGCATATTCGAATCGTTTCCTTGCGTCCAAACGTCTCTGCTAATAAAACTGAAAATAAAAGACTTCAAAAGGAGATCAACTAGTGTCACGTCCTTGCACGTGAAAAACTCCACTTCTTTTGGTCGACGCGAAGACGATAAGCCGGCGCTTTTGAAAAACACGAAAAATCCACTCTGTTCAGAGATTATGGAAACCTCCGTTACCTGTGTTCAGAAATACCGTTTACGTGTGGACAGGGGTCTGAGAATCAGGTTACAATGGTTCTGTTAAGAGAACATTAAGAATTTCTAATAAAGTGATACGAAGTACAAATAAAGCATCTCCTACCTTCCGTACACAAACCGTCTGTTTAGTCTGGCGCCGTTAAATCCGCCATGACGCGGAATCACCTTCAGGTGGGAGAACATTTTTCAAGATTGAGTACAGATAAATGTTGAGGGAGACCACTCTATAATAAGAGCTGACACGAGTATCAGAACGAACTATTATGATGATGAGATAAGTGTTTCCTTTGTCCGCCACCGTGGCAAAATAGTTTTGTTTAAAGCTAAGAACAATAGCAATATACATACTTCTCTTCGCTTTAACCTCGTCGTCATGTTCGATGGTGCGTAATATCTGTACTTTGGTTCAGGGCATTTGTGGGGTCTGACGATAGACAAATCGGAATAAGTTGATTGTTCACAGTTTTGAGTTTTCTTTACTTTTTCTATACTTTTTAAGTATAGATTTATAAACACTCTGGAATTTTTTAATTGAAAGAGAGGAGATGCATTATGTGCAGTTTTTCAAAAATAATTCTGCAAGATGCCACATTTATAACTCTTGTTATAAATGTTACAAACAGTTTTAAATAAACGGGAAAACACTCGGAGAAACAGTAAATAAAATAAATAAATAAATAAATAAAAAGAAACAAATAAATAACAAACAGTAAGGGAGTGTGAAAAAAAAACCAAACAAAACAAGAGAAAGTCTATTTGTCTAGTGACCTAGAAAACCTTGTAGGCAAGAAATAATTCTTACTCACCTACCGGTCTACCAGGAGGAGCTTAGGGTTTCACAAACCTTTTATATAAGTAGCTACCGTTAAAGAGATAGGCGGTGGTGATTACTTAGGGGTCGTATAAAATTCGTAAAAAATCTCAACGAAGTAATTTGGTATTATAAGTCGAGTTGGTCACCACTTCAGTCAACGTTGGCCCTTCGTCATCGCTCTGACGAAGGGCTAACGCTCGAAACGTTAAATTCGGAACTATAAACGGTGGCTAATTTACGTTACCAACTCAGTTTATAATACCAAATTACCTTCTTAAACTCTCCAAACAACAAAGCACCACAGTTCTTTAGAAACTTTCCACCTTTTAAATCTTAACAGGAGGCACTACGATACCATATTTAAGCGAGAGTGGAATGCGCATAAGGAACTCTTAATGAAACTACTGGCAATCCTCCAAACAAGCTGAAATACTTTTTCAGATGTTTTTGGCTCTGGCATACATGACTTACCGTATGAAGGAGAATGGAGGGCCAGCGGACACAGGATTGTTACACTGCGCATGCTGTTCGCGAAGATACCGCGTCACGATCATGTCCAACGTAGGAGGTGACGGTGGGCGTGCAGGGCGAGAAAGATCGGAAGGTAGAAGCCGCTGACCAAAACAAACATGCAGACAAAGAAATTGATCGACGTATCATAAACAATATTGTAACACAAAACATTAATAAAATAATAATATCGTTA
Organism: Pocillopora damicornis; assembly: GCF_964200805.1. Classification (NCBI taxonomy): domain Eukaryota; kingdom Metazoa; phylum Cnidaria; class Anthozoa; order Scleractinia; family Pocilloporidae; genus Pocillopora; species Pocillopora damicornis. Next base: position 26,638,971 of record NC_142674.1, on the reverse strand, counting down.
TAATCAACAAATTATTATCCTTCTCGACAAATAAATTTACACGAGATTAAAAAAAGACTTTTTCCATGAATTTCTTTGTTCTTATGGCAGGGGTGGGATAAGCACACGCCAAAATTATGATCAGCATTCAGATACAGTTATCCTGACCGCTCAATAATCTAAACTTTGTTATTACCCTTCCTGTTGGTGTTCCAGGGTCGTTGAATCGGTACCGCGTCAGGGATGGAGTCCCGGGAGTGCTAACACCAGAGGAGGCCGTAGAAAGGCTTGCGGAGTGATTGAATCGAACCTGCGTACAGTGACATGGGACATGACGGTAAGCATACGGTTAGTCTTGTACGAAGAGATACGATCCACATTATGAGCCTGACTGCTTGCCCGCCTGATTCACTTGCTCGACCGATCGACTGACCGAACGAGCGAGCTCTAACCTACTGAACGATTTACTGGTTGATTAGCTGATGGAAGGACAAGCCAACTGACTGATAAACGAACAGCCGTAGTGACAGACAGACTGACTAACAAACTAAATGACGGGCTAATTGACTGACTGACGGACAGACGCAATAACAGACAGGCTGACTAACAAACTGACTGACTGACGGACAGACGGAATGACTGACAGACTGATTGTTTGACTAATTGACTGACTGCCTCACAGAGACGGAATAACCGACAGACTGACAAACAAACTAACTGACTGACGGGCTGATTGACTGACTGAATGACCGACAGAATAATAAAGGGGGCAAGTTTCTAAAGAAGCGCTGTGGTGCTGCGTCGGTGGGAGAGAATAACAAAGTAATTCAGTATTACCAACTGAGTTGATAACGTAAATTGGCCACCGTAAAGAGTTTAAAAGCTGACGTTTGTGGCGTTAACCCTACATCAGTCGCTATGACGAAGAGCTAACACTCGAAATGTCAGCTTTACCCTTTATGGTGGCCAATGTACGTTATCAACTCAGTTGATAATACTAAATTGACCGACAGACTGTCTAACGGATGGGCTGATCGACTGACTGACTGACTGGTAGATTGACAAGCTCAATCACTTACTGACGGCTGACTAACTAATGGACTGATGGACAAAGGAATGGAATGATGAAATGAAGGACAGATGGACTGATTTAATTTGTTGATTCTTTTTCCTGTAAAAGAATTTCACAGAAGAATTTCAGAAAAAAAAGGACAAATTTGGTCATTTTCATCATAACCCGATCACGCAGACTCGTGCCATTATTAAATGACTTTAGAAAATGCGATCGCTGTTACGAGATGATTGTATTTTCCTCATGAATCAAGGGACCTTGTGATCACAGAATACACTTAACAACGACAACATGCACCACATACTTTCCTATTAGTAGGCGTGTAAAGCATATTTAATTCAGGTTTTGGGTCAGGTAGATTGGCTTTTCTCCGTAAAACCTCTGCAGTCTCATGAAGTCCTAGTCCAAAACAACCACACCTTTGATTAACAAATGAGCCAAACACCCTCAAGACTAGAACAAATTTAATTCGAGTGTCCAAAGTAATCTGGGACGCTTCGCCTTTGCTCTACTAAGGGCTGTAATTGATCTAGACAACTCACGCCACCTTCTTAACCAATCAGATTCAAAACTAAAACCAGTTGCGATTTTGTCGCCCGCGTTTTCCCGCGCTTCAGAAGGTTGTTTATTTTTACCTTAAATTCTTATTGGCTCCGCGTGATATTTTTCTTCGTTCTGATTGGTTGTTTTGATTGTAATACGACACTCAAAATAAGAAGCAGAGAGTTAACTACAAAGAGGCCTTACAACAAAGATTATTCCTACTAAATTATAGAAATAATCCAGCTCTGCATAATTGTTGGACTGTCAGATGACTTGGGACTTTCGTTTCTAAATTTCAAGAATGTGTTATGAAGCGGGGTGTGATCTAAAAATAGGTTTAAAGGGAAATTCTTCAGTTTGTGATTCCGCCCCTTGACCTGATGCTCCTCGACGCTCCACAACAAACCTTGGGTTGTGAGGTGACTGTGAACCAGTTGTAAAAGCTCTTTTGCCGGATATGAAATATGAGTCTGCGCAACAACATCAGCCTAAGAAAGTAAAGGCTGATATTTAGTTATTGGGCTGTACAGGGTTTGAAATTGTCCTACTTAAGAGAACGTCGAAATAAGTAAGAAAACCGACTCCACAGAAGCTACTGGGTAAGAGAAGTAAAAGGACAATTCAAACTCTAAAACTGTTAAATTTACACATGATTTTTTGCTGGGCTGTTCTAATAATGCTCTAGACAGCATTAATTTCTTAATTTCCTCTTAACTTAAAAGTATTTTGATGAAAACCGATAGTGTGACTATCTTACCTACGATCAAATGTTTTCTTTTGGGAGGGGATGGCAGGGAAACTGAGGATGTCCCTTCTCCCCTCCTCTGAAAAACAGAGAAAGCCTGAAGGTAGTCTCGATGACCATCCATTTTTAAACAAGAAATACAAAGAAGTAGATTCTGATAAATTCTTCAAGTCAAAATCATCGATTGTTCATTATTTAAGCAAAACTTTAATAATCGAAATTAGACTTTACCGTACGTTTGCCGTTCAAACAAAAGTTTATGAGCTGTAAACTGTCGAGTAAAGACGCTGTTGAAGGTCTCCGCCCTTCCCTGTGTGAGACGATAGGTTGTGTCAATTACAAGTTCATACCTTGTTTATTCTAGACAGGGACGGGACTGCAGAGGACGTAGCCAGGGATTTACCAGTGACTTTTTCAAGTAGCTCGGCAGCATATTTGCAGAAAAGGGCGTGGTCAGAAGCATTATCCTCAATGATCGGCTCTCGCATCAAAACTGTCAACAAATTCAAGACAAACGACATTGAGTCAACGTAAACGAAAGAAATGAAATGATGTTTTAGAAGGTCAACATGGCTGTAAATAGGTCAAGATAGCTGGATATTTGGCGAGCTCTTTTTGGCGCTTTTGTGAACTGAGACGAAAAGTCTTGAACTAGACAAAAGCTCTTGACTGATTAAGTTGTTCAATGAAGGAATTACTACATAGCAAAATTATTCTGCTTATATAAGAATCAAGAATGACTTGTTTTCTTTTAAGCGCCGGAAAAGAAAGCCATCTATGATGGTGAGTGCTCGTTTTACATTTGAAAAAGTGTTTTGACCGTCCTCTATCGCTTTTTACGACTTCTTTGCCGACGTTGGCTAAACATTACAAACTTTGTAAGTCTTCGCAACGCAACCTTTTATCTTGCGCGAGATAAAAGCGTGATACCCCAAGCGGATAAGAGCTCAGGTATCTATCAGAACACAGGACTCGCTTCATCTTGCCCACGGGCACGCCCAGTTGTATAATATACATGGTTGGACAAGTGTGAAGAAAGCACTGCGCAGTGCAATACTCACTTTGTAACTGGCCGCTGTTAAACAGCTGTAGTTTTCCAATGACTTGTCTAATCTTGTCGCTCCTCGATAAACCACATAACGCTTTACAAGCCAGAGCACGAATACAATCTGCATCAACCAATGGCGTTTTCACCATCAGTAAGGAGAGCAGAACCTTGATGCCATTACTGGCCCTGACACATCCCCACATCTTGGATAAGATGTCGTCGCTGCTTTTGAAAGCCGGCTTGGATTTCGACTGAAATTTTGCAACAGCTCCGCTAATCTGCAAACAATGAAGACAAAAGTAATCATCGCGGTGACGCCAAACACTACTTAAGCAGTTGAAAAAAACACTGAAAAAAATCAGGCCTGTACCGTAGTTAAACGGAAAAATGGAAAAAAGGAACAACGCACTCGGCCTGGCAGCTTAAAGCCTTAAACACTAAATACTTTTAAATTCAACTAATATTCCTAACGTTTGAGTAGCAATTCTTTAATGAACTTTAATCAGCCTAAGACTGGGAGGGGAGCAGCGTTGAGGGAGGGGAGGGAGGGGGTTGAGGAACCGTGTAGAGGTAAGCAAAGCTTATTGTGTTGACTCCGATAGACTCAACTTTAAGCGACTTTGTCATTACCAAGTCAGTTACAAAATGAAGAATTTTCGCCTGCTCTACCAACAAACTACGCCTGTAACTCTGTTTCTTATTTGTTTTTGCTTGTACCTTTTTGTTGTTGTTTTTTTTCTGTCGCGAAGAGGGAGGGAACTCAATCGAAACGCGCACAAACCACTTACCCTGACTCGAGGACCGCACACACAGTTACAAATGACGTGGAGAGCGGCTTTCTGTACCTCAGAGTCATTGAGTAAACTCCCTTCAGCGCAACGCAGCAGAAGCCTGGAAAAAATATTTCTTAACATGACTGAATAGAGAATATATAAGCCTTCTGGCCTCTTGCTACCAAATGTTTCCACATTTGATGGCAAATATAAAGTGACTAAGAACACTTCTACTCCTTCTGATGATCACGAAGGACTTTTGATGGGAATTTTTCGAGTCTTCGTCTAAATTAATTCTCTTCCCGTAGATCATACCTCATTCCTTTCTGTTGCTCTCCTGACGGAAGTTGCACTTCTTCACACAGCGCCATCTGAGCCTTAGGACCGACTGTCAACACAAACAGCATCTCTAAAGCAAGGCGGGTCACGTCGGCTGCTAATCGGATGGCGTCCGCTCTTGAATGGAGCAAAGAAAAATTAAATATCTTAAGTCAACAATACTAAAAAGCTTCTTGTACCTTTTTGAAGGCAGTAGAAAATCATTACATCTAATATTCTGCTAAATGAATTATCAAAAACTTCAATTCCTTGAGTTGAAACGATTTCCGAGAATTTCAAAGTCCAGTAACACAGTCCTACAAGCAGACCTTTCCTGATTTTCCTGGACTCGTACAAACTCTGGAGAAATGATAGCAAAACCAATGACTTACCTATTACTGGTCACTCCCCAGTCTGACGATAGGGAGATCAACTGAAGCAGCAGGGTGAAACCTTGAAGTCTGTTCATCATCTTTAGGAGAAAAAAAAAACATATTACATTATAGCGAACTTGAGCAGTCAGGAAGGCAACGTCGAGGAAGACGTCGACTGAAATGATGAATTTTTACTCTTGGTTACAATTTCGCGAGTGGCTGGATGTGTTTATCGTCTCTTACGGGGCCACAACTTCAGCATAACATATGTAAGCAGGGTTGAGTTCCAAATGTAAGTTTTACTAATTTGCAATCGGTGTTTCCGTTCTCAGACCACGCAACGTTGGGTGATTTCACGTTTTTGTTTTGCAGAGAACATCTACGGAGATGTACAAAGTTCTAAAACGCACGTGCTAAGCAATTAGATCTTTTGTTTGGCCGCGTCCTCATTTCAGGCCGTTGTGGTTTGCCACAAATCCCTAATAAAAACGAGAAAACGTGTGCATTCTGACACTGTAAAGACCTCGGACAGAAGACAGTTTACTCTAGTTATAGGTAAATTGGCAAGGTGTGTCTATGCTTATGAACACTGGTGAATAAAATGAAAAAATAAAAACAAAAACAAAACAAAACAAGAAACGAACAAACACACAAATGAATGAAATTACTTCTATTCCTGAGAGCGAACCGTATATGTAAACTAGGAAACTTATGAATATAATAATAGTAATAACAATTATGATGATGATGACAATAATAACAATGATAATAATAATAATAATAATAATAATAATAATATTAAAACCGAAGAGAATAACGACTAACAACAACAAAGCAGTGGAAGTAGGTGTTATGGTGTCCATCGGGGGGTTTCATAAGCTACGAGTTTGAAGCTGGACATTGTATCATGTCCCTGTGAAAAATACTATAACACTCTACATAGGAGTTCAATGCTACTATGTGCCCTCCACTTAATAAACCAAGATACGCCTCTGCGAAATAATCAACCACGACCATGTGACGCTTTTTTTTTCTTTTGCGTTATTTCTCAGTTATTACCTCAACAGGCTCCCAACGCAGTGTTGTTGGAGCATACTCTAACATCAACTGACAGTTCTCCATTACACTGCTGTGAGACAGGGATGCAGCCTGAAAGAGAACAGTTGCTCATCGATATCAGTTGAACAAGATGATGCTTGGCTACCAAAGACAAAACTGCGGAAAAAACAAACAAACAAACAAACAAAACCAAGCAGACAGACAAACAGACAAAAACAGTATTTTCTGCGTAAATATTTAAGACGATTCGAGGTGTTTGTTAAGCGAGGTTCATAAACTTTCGTGGTAAAAGTAGAAAATTTAAAAAGATGGGATTAAATGTTAAGCAGAATACTGCCAAAAACCTTTGCCAGGTTTAAGTTAACTTCCAACCTCTCTGAACTAAAACAGCCGAGCAGGCGTAGTCCTTTTACATAACATAACATACTGAATTTGCCCATCTAAAGATATACAAATTTTCTCCTAGAATTAGGGAGTAGGCTTGGAAATTCACCTTATACGCTGGAACTGGAACTGGTGGTGTTCCACCCTCGTTCCTTGCAATAGATCTCCTCAGCGCATCTGCCCTGATGTGAAGATGGGCATCAAAATATCTCCGTAGAGCCATGCAAGTGTGTTTTGCTGTCTGCCGGCTGCCAAACACCTCATCATCACTCAGTAGTTCTGCCTCGTCGGGACGAAGGATTGAAAGCGTACTTAGCTGCCAGACAAGGTTAAACAAAAAAAAGATTATTTTACAATGGTTTGCAGCCAGTAATATTCGTTGTTTTCAAGATGGAAACGCAAGTGGAATAGGACCGTAAAATGGCTTGGAAAATTTAAACGAGACTGCGCAGTCTGGAAAATGCAAACACGGCGTGCACTAAAAATACTTGTTAATTCATAGCGGTCGGCCTGTCTCTAAACTACGTTTCAAAAGTAACAAACCGTGATTTATTGAAGTGGAAGTGGCTGGCTTGTGGTGGATATTCACTGAGTCTCGAAGCCGCGAGGTGAATATCCACCGCCAGCCATCGGCACTGAGGTGAATAGTTGTTTTAGTATATATTTAAACAGTAAGATAACATAGCAAAAAGGGATGATTTTAACTCATTTATTCCCGCGATGATTGCAATACTTCCGTGCGCAAATCACGCGCGAGTTTCTTGGAGGTGAACAGTAACGGATATTCGGAGTTTGAGTAACCAATCAGAATGGGCCTTCAACGTTATCCACTATTTTATTAATCAAATTATCATTATTTACCTTAGTCGTTCTTTTATTTCTTTACGTATTGCAAGGTTCTGTCACTTAAGAGTATGGACTGAGAAAATGAGGCTCATAAGATTTTTAATATATCTCAGGGTCCAATAAAAGGAGAAAGCCAAAAATAAAAAAAAATAAAAATAAAAGCCCTTTTCTTATGTGCGTTGAAAACCTCGAAATGAACAACTCGCTCAAAAAAAAAAATTAAAGCCCTTTTCTTATGTGCGTTGAAAACCTCGAAATGAACAACTCGCTCAAATGGGCTCTTTTCATCAAAGTAAGCGGTCAGATAACAAGCACTACGCTGTGGAAGCTAGGTGAGGTATTTTTTTTGAGAATTTGACGTATTTTTTTATTCCTTAGAGCGCTCGTAAATATTCCCATACAAACTCTTATAATTCCGCCATGACCGTTATTGCGTAAGATGATCATCTCACAGCTGGAGATTGGGCCGCCTGTGAGTCATATGGCGAGTTCCAACACAACACGCGCTAAGTCCCAGGCTATTATCAAATTTCGCGTGGAATGCCTAGTTGTTATTGACCTCTAACCAGTCTTTTTTATCTTGCAACTCGGTCGGCTGTGATCTTATTTGGAATGGTACACCTTTAACGACCAAAAATAATCATGACAAATGAATGACCTCCATTGTATTTTGCCCCACTTAACTTTTGATTATAGTTTGATAAATTTTTGAAGTGCTTAAGAGGAAATGAGAGTACCACAACTGAAGTTCAGAAAGGTATACACAAGTTACTTAAACAGTTTATGTTATGAGTTTACGTTTTCTTCTTTGAAGGCTCATCACCAGATGATTACTTGGACAAGTTGAGGCAGTTTTTCTGTGTAGGGTATGGAGTAGCGTGGGGATCTGGTTTTCATACCATGTTTACCCCAATTGTCGTTTCTGAATTTTACAGTAAATGTCTTACTTTTTTGGTCCATCACTTTCTGTCATTTGTCCTGACTTTCTCTGATACTTGTCTTCTGAATTTTTCAAAGGGTTCATTAACAGAACAAACCTGCAAAAATTTTCCCCGGCATCTGAACCTTGGAATATATTGACCGATCAGCTTGACAGGTATGAAACCATCGTTTGGATTCTGCTATATTTACTCCCCTGGTCTGGGAACCAAATGATCTTTACGTAAGGATATTAAAACGGTTTTCAAATGAGGTCCGCCAAAACAAAGCAAAGTACTTATTACCAGCCCCAAAATCAACAAATGGCTAATCACACAAGTAAACAGACAATCAGGCAATCGAGCAATCAGAATTATGGACAATTCCATACCGTTAAACGTGGAAGTCGTTATTGGTATTTTACTTGGTTCTCGGGGCAAGTTTTGTTTGCCAATCGCACTGCAAAGCAATGCAAAACCAAACAAATAATTCCAATCAATTTTTTGGTTTCTCCACTGTTTTCCTTTCTGCTGGTAATAGGTTGGATCAACAGCTAAAGAACCTTGAGGGCGGCCGGCCAACCCCGATGGTCTCCTGACAGCAGAATGCATATTGCCTACCTCTGCGATTTGCAAGAGAAGCGTCGAGAAGACTTGCAATTATCCATGCATGTCAAGTGCTAAGAACGGTCTTTCTCTTACAACTAATGAAGAAATATGCAGGTAATTCATTGATATGTTTGAGTGCTAACAGTCGTCGATAAGACGCCCGATTAGAGCTAACCAACATATCGTAATGAAATGATTGTAGTGTAGGCTTTCTACGGTATCATTTTGACTCATGTCGTGTTAATCATTCTTTAGATGGACAAGCCATTGCAAAACGGTTTTGTGCGCAAATCACGAAGGCAACGGGAGCCATTAAACGGCTGTTCAAGGAGTACACAGGACAAAACGTTGACATGGTGGGTTGTAAATACCCCTCCATAATTGCGATTGAAGACGCGTTAAGCATCGACAGTCCACTGTGGAGTGTACTAAACGATGATATCCAACCGCAGTCTGCTGTTCCCTTTTGTTCAAAGAGGCAACTCATTGATTCGGTTCACACACACAAAAGATGCTCAGAGGAAATAGCCAGCACCAAAGAAGAAATGGCTCGGATGTTCAGTCATTTCGAGGGAAAGTTGAAGGTATTGGACACCTGGATGTACTTCCTTCTCGCGTTGCTCTTCGCTAGATATTCGTCTTTTTACTTATGTCTTTTCTTGTTCTCTTTCGCGTTCCTTTCACCGTATTCTGCATATTTTGGTGTCCTATCTAACTTTTTTGGGCGTTTTTCTCGACCTGCTTTACGTAATTACTTCTTGTTGTTTTGGGTGTCTCAGTCTCTTTCTTTTCATCCTGTTTTCACGCAAAACCCTCTCTCCACAAACTTGAATCATAACAATTTCCTCTCGTTGACAAAGCTTTAGCTCTGCCGGTATTGTTGCTTTGCGAGTTGATCAGAAAATGTAAAATACTGAGAATTACTGTTCAACTTTAACCTCACCAGTTTGATTCGGCGCTCAAAACGCGGGTTGCAAATTATTTGCTCACGCGGCTTCACAGCTATCAGCCCACGTGAAGCCCTCGTGCAATGCCTAGTCGTGTGCCCGCGGTACGCTACACTGAAGCTCGACACTCGGGTATGCGCACTTCATTGTCATCTGCCGGTGTTTCCTTGCGCACAACTCGATGAGCGAGGTCTATTACGAAGTTCTATCCACAAACATTACGCTATTGACATTGTTAATCCTCACAGTATGCAGGACGCGTGTCATATGAACTTCGTAAGAGACTTCACTCACCATGGAGTCTCTGTGGCTCAGTAGTAGAGCATCGGAGAGCAGAATCCGAAGGTCTGAAGTTCGATTCCTCATGGAGAATCAGAAGTTTTCTTTGTCCCTCGCTCGTCACAAGACTAAAATCATCTTCATTTCTTAACCGAGCTCAAAACTTACCATCTCTCTTATTTCTCGCTAACTGCTTGTTTATGAAATTGCAACTCTTCGTAAACGCTTATATGAATGCATTATGAATTCACTCGAAAAATTGTTGTAAATTAATCACACATACATATGCATGCATAGGGAGCCCTGAGCGAAAAAAAATCTACATATATATATATATATATATATATATATATATATATATAATTTATTCGCCCGTCGGGAGGTCCGTATTGGGAAAAACTGTGCCCTCTGTCTTGAGTACTCAAGAAAGAGGGCACAGTTTTTCCCAATACGGACCAACCCCAGGCTGGTGAATAACATTTTACATTTTATTAGATAAATGAGTCCTCACATACATTCATAAAGTAGTCTGGAACATACCAGAAGCTTACAAAAGAACTATTTTAGTAGTATTACTTAATAATTGTGTCATCAACTGCGTCACTTGATGTCAACATGAATAACCAGTTTGGGGATTTCTAGAAGCTTATATTTACAACAACAATTACTCATAACAATAGATTCTTGACGAACGAAGTCGAAAGTCGCTAAATATAAGTATGGCGTCCGCTCTTGAATGGAGCAAAGAAAAATTGTAATATCTTAAGTAAACAATACTAAAAAGCTTCTTGTACCTTTTTGAAGGCAGTAGAAAATCATTACATCTAATGTTCTGCTAAATGAATTATCAAAAACTTCAATTCCTTGAGTTGAAACGATTTCCGAGAATTTCAAAGTCCAGTAACACAGTCCTACAAGCAGACCTTTCCTGATTTTCCTGGACTGGTACAAACTCTGTAGAAATGATAGCAAAGCCAATGACTTACCTGTTACTGGTCACTCCCCAGTCTGACGATAGGGAGATCAACTGAAGCAGCAGGGTGAAGCCTTGAAGTCTGTTCATCATCTTTAGGAGAAAAAAAAAATGTTACATTATAGTGAACTTGAGCAGTCAGAAAGGCAACGTCGAGGAAGACGTCGACTGAAATGATGAATTTTTACTTTTGGTTATAATTTCGCGAGTGGCTGGATGTGTTTATCGTCTCTTACGGGGCCACAACTTCAGCATAACATATGTAAGCAGGGTTGAGTTCCAAATGTAAGTTTTACTAATTTGCAATCGGTGTTTCCGTTCTCAGACCACGCAACGTTGGGTGATTTCACGTTTTTGTTTTGCAGAGAACATCTACGGAGATGTACAGAGTTCTAAAACGCACGTGCTAAGCAATTAGATCTTTTGTTTGGCCGCGTCCTCATTTCAGGCCGTTGTGGTTTGCCACAAATCCCTAATAAAAACGAGAAAACGTGTGCATTCTGACACTGTAAAGACCTCGGACAGAAGACAGTTTACTCTAGTTATAGGTAAATTGGCAAGGTGTGTCTATGCTTATGAACACTGGTGAATAAAATGAAAAAATAAAAACAAAAACAAAACAAAACAAGAAACGAACAAACACACAAATGAATGAAATTACTTCTCCACTCTATTCCTGAGAGCGAACCGTATATGTAAACTAGGAATATAATAATAATGAATATAATAATAGTAATAACAATTATGATGATGATGACAATAACAACAACAATGATAATAATAATAATAATAATAATAATAATAATAATAATAATAATAAGAGAGAGAATGTTATACTACTTCTTGGCAAGACAAAAGCTGACAAGACCTTATTTAACATGCAAAAGGCAGTAATATCAAGTACACTGAACATTACCAGATCATTTAAAGTACTTTCATAATAGTTCATTTCAACAAACAAATCCTTATAAAAACATATAATATTAATCAAGTTTTATAATATTTTTATGAAAAGTCTTATTAGCTAATTACTTAAATATAGACATTTTTTACATCTTTTAATATTTTAAGAATTTCAAAAATTTTTTTTTGGTTTTTTTTTGTTTTTTTGTTTTTTTTGATGGACAAAAGCGAACAGTTATGGACACTAATTTTTTAATGAATATAAACAAATTAGATATATAGTTTTAGATGTGTAAATATATATTTATAGGTTTTGTTTTCTCGGTCACAGCTAGCCTGCCCGACTTAACGTAATCATGCCTAGGCATACTTAAGTATACACTGCCATATAATATTAAAACCGAAGAGAATAACAACTAACAACAACAAAGCAATGGAAGTAGGTGTTATGGTGTCCATCGAGGGGTTTCATAAGCTACGAGTTTGAAGCTGGACATTGTATCATGTCCCTGTGAAAAATACTATAACACTATATATAAGAGTTCAATGCTACTATGTGCCCTCCACTTAATAAACCAAGATACACCTCTGCGAAATAATCAACCACAACCATGTGACGCTTTTTTTTACTTTTGCGTTATTTCTCAGTTATTACCTCAACAGGCTCCCAACGCAGTGTTGTTGGAGCATACTCTAACATCAACTGACAGTTCTCCATTACACTGCTGTGAGACAGGGATGCAGCCTGAAAGAGAACAGTTGCTCATCAATATCAGTTGAACAAGATAATGCTTGGCTACCAAAGACAAAACTGCGGAAAAAACAAACAAACAAACAAACAAAACCAAGCAGACAGACAAACAGACAAAAACAGTATCTTCTGCGTAAATATTTAAGACGATTTGGAGTGTTTGTTAGGCGAAGTTCATAAACTTTCGTGGTAAAAGTAGAAAATTTACAAGGATGGGATTAAATGTTAAGCAGAATACTGCCAAAAACCTTTGCCAGGTTTAAGTTAACTTCCGACCTCTCTGAACTAAAACAGCCGAGCAGGCGTAGTCCTTTTACATAACATAACATACTGAATTTGCCCATCTAAAGATATACAAATTTTCTCCTAGAATTAGAAAGTAGGCTCGGAAATTCACCTTATACGCTGGAACTGGAACTGGTGGTGTTCCACCCTCGTTTCTTGCAATAGATCTCCTCAGCGCATCTGCCCTGATGTGAAGATGGGCATCAAAGTATCTCCGTAGAGCCATGCAAGTATGTTTTGCTGTCTGCCGGCTGCCAAACACCTCATCATCACTCAGTAGTTCTGCCTCGTCGGGACGAAGGATTGAAAGCGTACTTAGCTGCCAGACAAGGTTAAACAAAAAAAAGATTCTTTTAGAACGGTTTGCAGCCAGTAATATTCGTTGTTTTTAAGATGCAAACGCAAGTGGAATAGGACCGTAAAATAGCTTGAAAAAATTTAAACGAGACTGCGCAGTCTGGAAAATGCAAACAAGGCGTGCACTAAAAGTACTTGTTAATTCATAGCGGTCGGCATGTCTCTAAACTACGTTTCAAAAGTAACAAACCGTGATTTATTGAAGTGGAAGTGGCTGGCTATTGATGGATATTCACTGAGTCTCGAAGCCGCGAGGTGATTATCCACCGCCAGCCATCGGCACTGAGGTGAATATTTGTTTTAGTATATACTTAAAGAGTAAGATAATATAACAAAAAGGGATGATTTTAACTCATTTATTCCCGCGATGATTGCAATATTTCTGTGCGCAAATCACGCACGAGTTTCTTGGAGGTGAACGGTAACGGATATTCGGAGTTTGAGTAGCCAATCAGAATGGGCCTTCAACGTTATCCACTATTTTACTAATTAAATTATCATTATTTACCTTAGTCGTTCTTTTATTTCTTTACGTATTGCAAAATATTTCGAGTAAGTGTTATTAAGAGAAACTGCTACTCCTACGAGAACGGAAAGGTCACGGAACAAATAGACCTCGTGGTGTGATCCTAATCCAGGAGATTGAACTACACGATCCACGTTTCTCTGGGCTCCAAATTATGTCGAGTAATTAATAAATAAAACTGACTAATTACCTGGTTCACAAGCTTCCGAAGACCATCATTACTGTCGAACAATTCCAGCACTGCTCGAAATGAACACGTGAGCGAGAAAAAGAGAGTTGCGTGACATCTGCCAGAGTCGTGAGAACATTCTAGAAGCCACAACGCATACTTGACCAGGTCACTCAGCACAGGGTTTGGTAGGAGGGACACCTGAAACAAGTTACTTGAAACAGTTAAGGAGGCTCCGTCGACATATTCTGTTTGTTAATTTCATGATCCTCTGGCTCATGTAGAAAAAAGAGCACCAAGAATTTAATCATGGAAGTTTTTTTGTAGAAATAAGGGTAGTTTTGTAAGATAACTTTTTTTGAGTGATTATCTTTATGTTCCTTATCTTTTTTTCTTTTTCTTTCTCCTTGCTTACAATTTTATTTATCCATTTAACCAGTTTTTATTTAATTCCTTTTTTATCTCTTTTCATGAAGCAATAAGTGCTGTAATGTTTTATCTACCTGTGGGTTACACGTTATACATAAATAAGTTTTTTTTTTTTGGGGGGGGGGGGGGAGGGAGATTGATGAAAAATAAGCAGAGATGTGTTATTCAATTCATTGTTATTTCATGTTTAAAGGAATGATACTCGTTACCTCTTTCTTTTAGAAAATACTGGTCTGCTCATAACACACAAATCATTGGTAAGTTAAATCTGCACTAAATATTGCATTTCTTACAACTACAAATCAGAAAACTTCAAACATTTTTTTAAATTGGAAAAATGTCTTACCCTCTCCATGGCGTCCTCATTGTAAGCGAGATAATACAAACACATAGAACATCCTGTAGCAGCCACTGATGGGCGTGGCACTTCTAGTAACCGCTGGACACCGTTATGAGTCACAAATTATGTGGCAAACTTTTTATGACAAAGGAGGGATGCCAAATACTAAAACGACAATAAAAGGAAATAGCTTTTAAATTCTGAGGCTTTTTTTGTCAGATCTCAGTCGGTACAATGCATTATTGTCTTAACCTTTAACTTCACGAGTGACCAAGGCAGAATTTCTCCTTACAATATCAATACAACATCAACCAGATAAGTAATGAGAATAAAGAAAATTATCAATTCGGGCAGGATTAGCTGATCCAATACTAAATTATCCGAACTAACATTATAAGAATTCTATGGTTGACAGTAAGGAGAATTACAAATTTGATCTGGGAGTTGAAGAGTTAAAGTAGTGTTTTTCAAGAGGGATGAATGTGGTAGAGTGTCTAAAGGTTCGTTTACACAAAAGACAGAATTGGAGTCGAATTGTTCATTAGTTGTAGGAGTGCCAGCGACCCAGAGAAAATCGAGAGTCGGAGTCGTAAGTGGAGCCAAAAGCTTGACGAAATCGGAGTCGGAATATTCCGAACAATTTCTTTTCTTTTCTTCTGATTCCGCTAAGAACTCCAACGCTTATGATCCAGTGAAAACTCGATTTTCGGAATCACAGGCAATGTCAGTTCTTAACTGAGCTAACCGATGGCTGAAAACTCCAGCAATTTATTTTTCACATATCATTAGCGAAGGAGTCTGATTCTAACGGTTTGATTTTCGCAGGATCATATCGCTGTACGCTTTTTGTAAGTACACCGGCGAGGGTGAAAACCAACCATAACTGCATGAAATTCTAGACGTACAACACAAAGCATGACGTTACTACCTCCTTCCAACCTTGAGGGCTTCAAAGACAAGTTGTAGGTCCACCTGGCCTTTAAATGTAATGTAGTGCATGACAAGATACAGGGCTTTCGATTCAAACACTGTCGGCAACAGCTGAATTGAAATGTTCAAAGAAAAATGTGTCAAGATAAATCAATGGCCAAGCAATGCTCCAGGCTCAGCTACGACTGTTTTAGTTGCCATAGCAACTGATAAAATTTGGTACGGCGCAACTAGAACCTCTTCATTCGGAGCTGAGTGCATTTACTTTTGACCAAGGCCAATGTATGTCCCTTCATCCAACAAATATTTCTTGCGCGCCAATTAGTTAAAACATCTCATAATCAAAAATCCTTGATCCGAGTGCATTATCGTCTGACCAAGGCCAATTTATGTTCCTTCATCCAAAAAGTATTTCTTGCTTGCGTACGGTTAGTTAAAGCGCATCAGATGATCAAGAATTCTTGATCCGAGTGTGTTATCTTCTGACCAAGGCCTATGTATGTCCCTTCCTCCAAAAAATAATTCTTGCTCGCACACGACTAGTTAAAACGGTCCAAACTCACATTTTCAAGTTGTGTGACATTTCCAATTTATCCTTGATTCAGAGCCCTTTTCCCACAAGCTTCCCACATACTTCAGTGGAGAGACTCTCTCTGTTCTTCATATATCATTAAATGCTCAAGTGCCTAATTACAGCACATACCTCCTGATATTCCCCCAAGGGAGTCAGATACTGTAGAATTAGTCTCTGCTGCATGCCAAGAGTCAGGGGGGAGAGGGAAAAGGACATAGGGACTATGTGGTACCCTCCCTTAGGTGCACAAATTACATTTCCAGTGGAACGGAAACCCTTGCTTGTTTTAACTAGCAATGGATGTTTAGCTTGTAGACAACTTTTGCCTGAAACAAAAGGAAAATATTTAGAAATTTTAAGGAAACTGAGTTAACTTGTGCAGAGCAAACCTACTTGGCATACTTCCTCCTCCCCCTTATCCCCCCCCTGCCCCCCCTTCAAACAAAGTTTTTGGTGTCAAACTTCCATAGATGATCCTTAAACAATTTAGTCCTTGATAACAATTGTTTAACTGATCATTTTATTATCAAAATCTTCCATTTGCTGACAGACAAGCCTCCTCCTTGTGTTTCACACAAAAAGTCCTCTGAAACGACATATGGTTACTGTTTACCAAAATTTGAGTCAGTTTGTTGTTGGAAACTCAAAATCTTTCTTTTTTTTTTTTTGGCTGGAAATTTATGCTGAAATATATGATAAGATTAAATATCAAACATTTATCAAAACTTATTTATTAAGGGCAAAAGTAGACTGAAAGAACTCTACAAGATCTCAAGGCGTTTTAGGTCTCACATCGTAAGTTTGCATGAAAGCTCCCAGCGTATACCTGGCAATTCACTACAGACTACCTGCTGGAGTTCCTAACGGTACCAGGGTCTTATTGAAAGCATTGCCTTGGCTGTCAAAGTGAAAACCCAAAGGAGAATAATTGAGCCTTCAAGTTACAAACAAGTCATACCACTCAGTTTGAAAAGACAGTTAAATCAACTTGAAGTTGCTAGGAGATTGAACTCACTAACAGAGGGACAATCTGAGTTACAATGCTCAAAAGTGAACTAACCCTTTCCATTGTAGCTATTCACTTCTTCCACTTCTCCATTACACAAACCGAATAACTCGCCATTCTGTGGTACAGTGCATGATGGTCCTGGCTCAGCAAGATTCACTTTCTTTATCTTGTTACTCATGCTGTTACTGTTTTCACTCTTGTTCCTGTTTGTCTTTGCTTTCAGGATAATCCTGTTTGACAGGTCTGTCACAGCGGGCTGTGTAAGGTCTGACAAGTCCTTTAAAATGTGCAGCCGTCACAGCATAGAGGGAACCTAAACATGTGAAATTCAACATTTAATCCTCAGCTTATAGTTTACAAGAGTTTTTCAAACAAAAAATGCAATGACTGACAATAGACAATTCCTGAGATGTGAAAAGCCAACTTTGCACTCAGACGTTTGAAATACAAATGCTGTTAACCACAAAGCTAAAAACAAAAAACCCTCAGCACCCTAACATCAATAGTCATATTCTTCTTACTGTTCTCTTGCATTTCTTAAGGTGCTGACAAGGAGAATTTAGATTCTTTAATAGCTGATCATTTCTTTTATTCTTGTAACCTTAGCGGTCACTTTTAAAAATTGCTATATCCAACATATTGACCAGCTCCCTGTTGGCTTGTTAGCTCAGCTGGTAGAGCGCTGCACCGTTATCGCAGAGGTCATGGGTTCAAATCCCATATGGGCCTGAACATTTTTTTCAGGTCTTATTTCAACTACTAGTTCAGTAGTGTTCTTGGCTGCGAGGATCTCTTATATTTATTTCTTCACCACAGTGCAACTATATGAATTTCATATATCTAAAATCATTATTGCTATACTGACTTACCAAGGTGGAGTTTTCTTCTCTGAATACTGCAGCAATATCCTGGCTCTCCATGGCAAATGCTAAAAGACCTGTTCATAAATAATAATTATTATTAAAAAATTAAAAATGCAACTGCAGCAATACACATAAAAAATGAACAAAAAGGAATATTAGAATCCTTAATCAAACCATGACTATCTATATCTTAACTCTTTACATCCTAACATCAGTATGCATATTCTCCATACTGTTCTCTATACATTTCCTAATGCACTGACAAGGAGAATTTGTTAAACAATCAAGGGGTTCTTCAGTTACTTATCATTTCCTTTATTTCCGCGATCTTAATGTTTGATTCAGGGGTGATATTGAAAGAAGAAATTAGATGCTAGTCACTCTTAAGGGTTAACCTAATGTAAATAACCTTGGATCACCAAACTAAAACACCTTTCTACTTGCACCCAGTTTATAAAGGTGTAAACAAAATTGAGTTAGCTCAGAAACTCAGAAGCTTTACAGGAATTAGGTAAATCTAATTTTCCCAAGGGGAGCAATGGATGCTAAATATTTAGTCAATTCAATTTTCTTTTTTTTTCTTTTTGTTTTTGGTATGGTGACTAAAATGTTCAAAGCCTGAAGTACTGTGAAAAGTAAGACCAGTAAACTATGCTATAAATACCTGTAGCATATGATCTCAGGGGTTCTGAGGCTTCTCTGGCCCACTTGCATAAACGATTAAGCATTGCTTCCTACATGTACATGATTAACATTAAATTTATTGATAGGAAATATGTAGAGAAAGATGTTTTTTGTCTTTTCACAAGTGTGGGACAAAGAAAAAAAGAAAAGGAAAAGAGATCTTATTTGTTGTGGCTCAGTGGTAGAGCATTGGACCCCAGAATCTGAAGGTATAAGGTTCAATTCAACATGGAGACTCAGAATCTTTTCTTTGTCACACGCTTGTGACAAGACAAAAAACATCTTTCTCTATTTCTTTAGCAAGCTTAAACCTTAAAATCTCTCTCATTCTATTTAAGAAATATGTAGTTATGAATTAAGGAACAATGAAAGTGGATCTGAAAAGTTTGCATTTTTTTAAAGTTTTTTTGCACTAAAGTGAAGTGACTGAGAGCAACAAATAAGATCCCTTTTCCTTTTCTGTTTTTCATGATGTAACTGCATGAAATTCATGTTTTTTATCTATAATTTGATGAAATAGCAATTATATGAGTTAATTCTGAGTATTTTTTCTGGAAAGGACAAGGGGTGCCATGCCACAGAAACTGGACACATTGATCTGGATTTTTACATAGAACTCAAGCTGAAGAAAGAAAGTCACATCTTAAGATTACTAAGTTAAACCCTTTAACTCCCAGAAGTGATTAACAGATAACTTCTCCCCATAATATCCATACATTATCCAGCACAAAGGTAATGAGAATACTCAGACTTATCAGATAGAAGTTGTCATCTTGATTTAACACCAAATTCTTGTAACTAATTCACAAGGAAATGTCTTGCAGCTAGAGCAGAGAATTGACAATCAGATCTTAGGAGTTAAAGGGTTACGAATACCTTTCTAATCTTACCATATCCTGAAAAACTGCAGCACTTTCCTGCCCAGGCATGGCATTTAACAACACTCTGGCTGCAGTGCAGTTCAGATTAAACTGTTCCACAGTGCTCATGATATAGGAGTTCACTAGTTTGTCCATAAATTCATCATTTCTGAACAGTGTCTTCAAAAGATGGCCTAATGCACAGTCTGGGTCAGCTCTACCTGAAATGTTCAGGATGGAGAAAACAAGAGCTGATTTTATTTTGAATAATTTAATACAATCAAGACCTCTTATTGACTGAGAGCGAGATCTGCACTGTTAAAATTACAGACCAAGTTTTTTTCCCTTGGGACATACATCTGAGCCAAAAAAAAAGGTTCTGTCACTTAAGAGTATGGACTGAGAAAATGAAGATTTTTAATGTCAAGGTCTAATAAAAGGAGAAGATTTTTAATTGACGCAAAATTTGAAATTTTTCAGGCTGTTCAGTGAAATACAACCCACTAAATTGATCAATCATTGTGCATGTACTAACTGAGAAAAAATTTATAATAAAGTAAATAATTTCATTGACAGCCAGGCCATATCAGTTTGACCACATGAGGCCATCACTGTGACATGGGCACTTCTCACACCAAGCCTCATCTAAGTTCTAGTGTTTTCTTGTGACTCAAGTAAGTAGATAAGTATAGTGCCTCTTTAACACAGTGAGTCTTGTGAAGATTCCACTGGGAACAAAAAGTAGAACTGACATTGAATAAGAAGCAAGAACAACACTTCTCATTCATGAAAGTTTGAATTACTGCTGTTTGTCATGTGTTATCATTCTTTTTCATGCAGAGTGTGTCTTGGACCTGTTTCATTATTGGCAGGCCTTGGTTCTCTTCAACATGCATATTGTTTCTCATCAGCTTGCTGTTAATGGAAGAGGTTTACACAACAAACACTCTGACAAAGGGCTAATGCTTGAAATGTTTTGAAACTCTTTACTGTGGCCAATTAACATTATCAACTCAGTTAATAAAACCAAATTATCTTGTTAAACTCCACCACTGATGCAGCATCACAGTTTTTTCAAAGAAACTTACCCCCTTTAGGTCTGTAGCTATCCTTCCTAGTATCTGAGAATACCTTACACTACATTACCTAATGTATTTGTAATAGATGTTATAATAATGTATAAAACACAAATAGTGTGTAATGTGAAAAGGTAGCTTTGCACTTTTACCTGGATGCCAATCATCAAAAGGATCTGGATCTAGTTTATGATATGCCTCATTCTCACGTTCCACAAGCTCTGCTATCCTGCATGAGTGATTTTAAAATGTAAAATACTTCTGAATCTACTTTTTGCCAAATTGTTTGTTCACTTTTTGTTGAGCCCAACATAACCAAAGTTACTGATCTTACAGTTCCAGTAAGTAGTCATACACACTGAGTGTGTATCACACAATTATCACGGCCAAGGCTTGAAACTAAAAACTCCCCTCCAGAATCTAGCACACAAATCATTCGTCCATTGTCTTTCCCATTTATTTTCTACCTTTCCATGCTATGTTTGGTACGTTCTGAGAGAGGAAAAGGAATTTTTTTCGGTATGTAATGACAGCGACATGCTAACCCAACAACAGTTTTATCATTGGCAGACCACCATGAGCCTAGCTAGGTGGT
>NC_142674.1:25837754-25935254 GCF_964200805.1 Pocillopora damicornis | reverse complement strand
AAAGTGAAAAATTTAGTCACATTGGCGCCTGTATTAGTCGCAATTTCATGCCCTGCTATAGATAGTCATAGTTTGATTGAGGATTCTAATATTCCTTTTTGTTCATTTTTTATGTGTATTGCTGCAGTTGCATTTTTAATTTGTTAATAATAATTATTATTTATTAACAGGTCTTTTAGCATTTGCTATGGAGAGCCAGGATATTGCTGCAGTATTCAGAGAAGAAAACTCCACCTTGGTAAGTCAGTATAGCAATAATTTGATTTCAGATATATGAAATTCGTATAGTTGCACTGTGGTGAAGAAATAAGTATAAGAGATCCTCGCAGCCAAGAACGCTACTGAACTAGTAGTTGAAATAAGACCTGAAAAAAATGTTCAGGCCCGTATGGGATTTGAACCCATGACCTCTGTGATAACAGTGCAGCGCTCTACCAGCTGAGCTAACAAGCCAACAGGGAGCTGGTCAATATGTTGGATATAGCAATTTTTTTTAAGAGTGACCACTAAGGTTACAAGAACAAAGGAAATGATCACCTGTTAAAGAAGCCAAATTCTCCCTGTCAGCACCTTAAGAAATGCAAGAGAACAGTATGAAGGATATGACTATTGATATTAGGGTGCTGAGGGGTTTTTTTTTTAGCTTTGTGGTTAACAGCATTTGTGTTTCAAACCTGTGAGTGCAAAGTTGGCTTTTCACATCTCAGGAATTGTCTAGCGTCAGTCGTTGCATTTTTTGTTTTAAAAAACTCTTGTAAACTATAAGCTGAGGATTAAATGTTGAATTTCACATCTTTAGGTTCCCTCTATGCTGCAACGGCTGCACATTTTAAAGGACTTGTCAGACCTTACACAGCCCGCTGTGACAGACCTGTCAAACAGGATTATCCTGAAAGCAAAGACAAACAGGAACAAGAGTGAAAACAGTAACAGCATGAGTAACAAGATAAAGAAAGTGAATCTTGCTGAGCCAGGACCATCATGCACTGTGCCACAGAATGGCGAATTGTCTGGTTTGTGTAATGGAGAAGTGGAAGAAGTGAATAGCTACAATGGAAAGGGTTAGTTCACTTTTGAGTATTGTAACTCTGATTGTCCCTCTGTCAGTGAGTTCAATCTCCTAGCAACTTCAAGTTGATTTAACTGTCTTTTCAAACTGAGTGGTATGACTTGTTTGTAACTTGAAGGCTCAATTATTCTCCTTTGGGTTTTCACTTTGGCAGCCAAGGCAGTGCTTTCAATAAGACCCTGGCACCGGTAGGAGCTCCAGCGGGTATTCTGTAGCGAATTGCCAGGTATACTGTGGGAGCTTTCATGCAAACTTATGATGTGAGACCTAAAGCACCTTGAGATCTTGTAGAGTTCTTTCAGTCTACTTTTGCCTTTATAAATAAGTTTTGATAAATGTTTGATATTTAATCTTATCATATATTTCAGCATAAATTTCCAGCCAAAAAAAAAGAGAAAGATTTTGAGTTTCCAACAACAAGCTGACTCAAATTTTGGTAAACAGTAACCATACGTCGTTTCAGAGGACTTTTTGTGTGAAACAGAAGGAGGAGGCTTGTCTGTCAGCAAATGGAAGATTTTGATAATAAAATGATCAGTTAAACGATTGTTATCAAGGACTAAAATGTTTAATAATCATCTATGGAAGTTTGACACCAAAAACTTTGTTTGAAGGGGGGGGGGGGGATAAGGGGGAGGAGGAAGTATGCCAAGTAGGTTTGCCCTGCACAAGTTAACTCAGTTTCCTTAAAATTTGTAAATATTTTCCTTTTGTTTCAGGCAAAAGTTGTCTACAAGCAAAACATCCATTGCTAGTTAAAACAAGCGGGGGTTTCCGTTCCACTGGAAATGTAATTTGTGCACCTAAGGGAGGGTACCACATAGTCCCTATGTCCTTTTCCCTCTCCCCCCTGACTCTTGGCATGCAGCAGAGACTAATTCTGCAGTATCTGACTCCCTTGGGGGAATATCAGGAGGTATGTGCTGTAATTAGGCACTTGAGCATTTAATGATATAATGAAGAACAGAGAGTCTCTCCACCGAAGTATGTGGGAAGCTTGTGGGAAAAGGGCTCTGAATCAAGGATAAATTGGAAATGTCACACAACTTGAAAATTTGAGTTTGGACCGTTTTAACTAGTCGTGTGCAAGCAAGAATTATTTTTTGGAGGAAGGGACATACATTGGCCTTGGTCAGAAGATAACACACTCGGATCAAGAATTCTTGATCATCTGATGCGCTTTAACTGAACGTACGCAAGCAAGAAATACTTTTTGGATGAAGGGACATGCATTGGCCTTGGTCAAAAGTAAATACACTCAGATATGAATGAAGAGGTTCTACTTGAGCCGTACCAAATTTTATCAGTTGCTATGGCAACTAAAACAGGCGTAGCTGAGCCTGAAGCATTGCTTGGCCATTGATTTATCTTGACACATTTTTCTTTGAACATTTCAATTCAGCTGTTGCCGACAGTATTTGAGTCTAAAGCCCTGGATCTTGTCATGCACTACATTACATTTAAAGGCCAGGTGGACCTACAACTTGTCTTTGAAGCCCTCAAGGTAGGAAGGAGGGAGTAACGTCATGCTTTGTGTCGTACGTCTAGAATTTCATGCAGTTACGGTTGGTTTTCACCCTCGCCGGTGTACTTACAAAAAGCGTACAGCGATATGAACCTGTGAAAATCAAACCGATAGAATCAGAAGCAAAATACTGATTCCACTTATGACTCCTTCGCTAATGATATGTGAAAAATAAATTGCTGGAGTTTTCAGCCATCGGTTAGCTCAGTTAAGAACTGGCATTGCCTGTGATTCCGAAAATCGAGTTTTCACTGGATCATAAGCGTTGGAGTTCTTAGCGGAATCAGAAGAAAAGAAATTGTTCGGAATATTCCGACTCCGATTTCGTCAAGCTTTTGGCTCCACTTACGACTCCAACTCTCGATTTTCTCTGGGTGGCTGGCACTCCTACAACTAATGAACAATTCGACTCCAATTCTGTGTTTTCTGTAAACGAACCTTTAGACACTCTACCACATTCATCCCTCTTGAAAAACACTACTTTAACTCTTCAACTCCCAGATCAAATTTGTAATTCTCCTTACTGTCAACCATAGAATTCTTATAATGTTAGTTCGGATAATTTAGTATTGGATCAGCTAACCCTGCCCGAATTGATAATTTTCTTTCTTTCTTTACTTATCTGGTTGATATTGTATTGATATTGTAAGGAGAAATTCTGTCTTGGTCACTCGTGGAAGTTAAAGGTTAAGACAATAATACATTGTACCGACTGAGATCTGACAAAAAAAAGCCTCAAAATTTAAAAGCTATTTCCTTTTATTGTCGTTTTAGTATTTGGCATCCCTTCTTTGTCATAAAAAGTTTGCCACAGAATTTGTGACTCATAACGGTGTCCAGCGGTTACTAGAAGTGCCACGCCCATCAGTGGCTGCTACAGGATGTTCTATGTGTCTGTATTATCTCGCTTACAATGAGGACGCCATGGAGAGGGTAAGACATTTTTCCAATTTTAAAAAATGTTTGAAGTTTTCTGATTTGTAGTTGTAAGAAATGCATTATTTAGTGCAGATTTAACTTACCAATGATTTGTGAGTTATGAGCAGACCAGTATTGTCTAAAAGAAAGAGGTAACGAGTATCGTTCCGTTAGACATGAAATAACAATGAATAACACATCTCTGCTTATTTTTCATCAATCTCCCTCCCCCCCTCCCCCCCCAAAAAAAGCTTATTTATGTATAACATATAAACCACAGGTAGAAAAAACTTAACAGCACCTATTGCTGCATGAAGAGAGATAAAAAAGGAATTAAAGAAAAACTGGTTAAATGGATAAAGAGAATTGCAGACGAGGAGATCGAAAAAGATAAAGATAAGAAACATAGAAATAATCACTCAAAAAAAATTTTATCTTACAAAACTACCATTAATTCCACAAAAAAAACTTCGAGTAATTAAATTCTTGGTGCTCTTTTTTCTACATGGGCCAGAGGATCATGAAATTAACAAACAGAATATGTCGACGGAGCCTCCTTAACTGTTTCAAGTAACTTGTTTCAGGTGTCCCTCCTACCAAACCCTGTGCTGAGTGACCTGGTCAAGTATGCATTGTGGCTACTAGAATGTTCTCACGACTCTGGCAGGTGTCACGCAACTCTCTTTTTCTCGCTCACGTGTTCATTTCGAGCAGTGCTGGAATTGTTCGACAGTAATGATGGTCTGCGGAAGCTTGTGAACCAGGTAATTAGTCAGTTTTATTTCTTAATTACACGACACGGTTTGGACCCCAGACAAACGTGGATCATGTAGTTCAATCGCCTGGAGTAGGATCACACCACGAAGTCTATTTGTTCTGTGACCTTTCCGTTCTAGTAGGAGTAGCAATTTCTCTTAATAACACTCATTCGAAATATTTTGCAATACGTAAAGAAATAAAAGAACGACTAAGGTAAATAATGATAATTTAATTAAGAAAATAGTGGATAACGTTGAAGGCCCATTCTGATTGGCTACTTAAACTCCGAATATCCGTTACTGTTCACCTCCAAGAAACTCGCGCGTGATTTGCGCACGGAAATATTGCAATCATCGCGGGAATAAATGAGTTAAAATCATCCCTTTTTGCTATATTATCTTACTGTTTAAGTATATACTAAAACAAATATTCACCTCAGTGTTAATGGCTGGCGGTCGATAATCACCTCGCAGCTTCGAGACTTTGTGAATATCCACCACTAGCCAGCCACCTCCACCACTAGCCAGCCACCTCCACTTCAAAAAATCACGGTTTGTTACTTTTGAAACGTAGTTTAGAGACATGCCAACCGCTATGAATAAACAAGTATTTTTAGTGCACGCCGTGTTTGCATTTTCCAGACTGCGCAGTCTCGTTTAAATTTTTTCAAGCCATTTTACGGTCCTATTCCACTTGCGTTTGCATCTTGAAAACAACGAATATTACTGGCTGCAAACCATTCTAAAAGAATCTTTTTTTGTTTAACCTTGTCTGGCAGCTAAGTACGCTTTCAATCCTTCGTCCCGATGAGGCAGAACTACTGAGTGATGATGAGGTGTTTGGTAGCCGGCAGACAGCAAAACACACTTGCATGGCTCTACGGAGATACTTTGATGCCCATCTTCACATCAGGGCAGATGCACTGAGGAGATCTATTGCAAGGAACGAGGGTGGAACACCACCAGTTCCAGTTCCAGCGTATAAGGTGAATTTCCAAGCCTATTCCCTAATTCTAGGAGAAAATTTGTATATCGTCAGATGGGCAAATTCAGTATGTTATGTTATGTAAAAGGGCTACGCCTGCTCGGCTGTTTTAGTTCAGAGAGGTTGGAAGTTAACTTAAACCTGGCAAAGGTTTTTGGCAGTATTCTGCTTAACATTTAATCCCATCCTTGTAAATTTTCACTTTTACCACGAAAGTTTATGAACCTCGCCTAACAAACACTCCAAATCGTCTTAAATATTTACGCAGAAGATACTGTTTTTGAATAAAGGGGTAAGTTTCTAAAGAAACTGTGGTGCTGCGTCGGTGGGAGAGTATAGCAGTTAATTTAGTGTTAACAACTGGGTTGAAAACGTAAATTAGCCACCGTAAAGGGTAAAAAAGCTGACGTTTCGAGCGTTAGCCCTTCGTCAGAGCGATGACGAAGGGCTAACGCTCGAAACGTCAGCTTTTTTACCCTTTACGGTGGCTAATTTACGTTTTCAACCCAGTTGTAGATACTGCTTTTGTCTGTTTGTCTGTCTGCTCGGTTTTGTTTGTTTGTTTGTTTTTTCCGCAGTTTTGTCTTTGGTAGCCAAGCATCATCTTGTTCAACTGATATTGATGAGCACCTGTTCTCTTTCAGGCTGCATCCCTGTCTCACAGCAGTGTAATGGAGAACTGTCAGTTGATGTTACAGTATGCTCCAACAACACTGCGTTGGGAGCCTGTTGAGGTAATAACTGAGAAATAACGCAAAAGGAAAAAAAAAGCGTCACATGGTCGTGGTTGATTATTTCGCAGAGGCGTATCTTGGTTTATTAAGTGGAGGGCACATAGTAGCATTGAACTCCTATGTAGAGTGTTATAGTATTTTTCACAGGGACATGATACAATGTCCAGCTTCAAACTCGTAGCTTATGAAACCCCTCGATGGACACCATAACACCTACTTCCATTGCTTTGTTGTTGTTAGTCGTTATTCTCTTCGGTTTTAATATTATTATTATCATTATTATTATCATTATTATAATTATTATTATTATCATTGTTATTATTATTGTCATCATCATCATAATTGTTATTACTATTATTATATTCATAAGTTTCCTAGTTTACATATACGGTTCGCTCTCAGGAATAGAGTGGAGAAGTAATTTCATTCATTTGTGTGTTTGTTCGTTTCTTGTTTTGTTTTGTTTTGTTTTTATTTTTTCATTTTATTAACCAGTGTTCATAAGCATAGACACACCTTGCCACACCTTTTATTGGGGATTTGTGGCAAACCACAACGGCCTGAATCGAGGACGCGGCCAAACAAAAGATCTAACTGCTTAGCACGTGCGTTTTAGAACTTTGTACATCTCCGTAGATGCTCTCTGCAAAACAAAAACGTGAAATCACCCAACGTTGCGTGGTCTGAGAACGGAAACACCGATTGCAAATTAGTAAAACTTACATTTGGAACTCAACCCTGCTTACATATGTTATGTTGAAGTTGTGGCCCTTGAAGAGACGATAAACACATTCAGCCACTCGCGAAATTCTAACCAATAGTAAAAATTCATCATTTCAGCCGACGTCTTCCTTGACGTTGCCTTCCTGACTGCTCAAGTTCGCTACAATGTAACATGTTTTCTTTTTCTCCTAAAGATGATGAACAGACTTCAAGGCTTCACCCTGCTGCTTCAGTTGATCTCCCTATCGTCAGACTGGGGAGTGACCAGTAATAGGTAAGTCATTGGTTTTGCTATCATTTCTCCAGAGTTAATACGAGTCCAGGAAAATCAGGAAAGGTCTACTTGTAGGACTGTGTTACTGGACTTTGAAATTCTCGGAAATCGTTTCAACTCAAGGAATTGAAGTTTTTGATAATTCATTTAGCAGAACATTAGATGTAATGATTTTCTACTGCCTTCAAAAAGGTACAAGAAGCTTTTTAGTATTGTCGACTAAAGATATTACAATTTTTCTTTGCTCCATTCAAGAGCGGACGCCATCCGATTAGCAGCCGACGTGACCCGCCTTGCTTTAGAGATGTTGTTTGTGTTGACAGTCGGTCCTAAGGCTCAGATGGCGTTGTGTGAAGAAGTGCAACTACCGTCAGGAGAACAACAGAAAGGAATGAGGTATGATCTACGGGAAGAGAATTAATTTAGACGTGAAGACTCGAAAAATTCCCATCAAAGGTCCTTCGTGATCATCAGAAGGAGTAGAAGTGTTCTTAGTCACTTTATATTTGCCATCAAATGTGGAAACATTTGGTAGCAAGAGGCCAGAAGGCTTATATACTCTATTCAGTCATGTTAAGAAATATTTTTTCCAGGCTTCTGCTGCGTTGCGCTGAAGGGAGTTTACTCAATGACTCTGAGGTACAGAAAGCCGCTCTCCACGTCATTTGTAACTGTGTGTGCGGTCCTCGAGTCAGGGTAAGTGGTTAGTGCGCATTTAGATTTAGTTCCCTCCCTCTCGCATGAATTTCTCAAAGTATTTTAGCGACAGAAAAAACAACAACAAAAAGGAACAAGCAAAAACAAATAAGAAACAGAGTTACAGGCGTAGTTTGTTGGTAGAGCAGGCGAAAATTCTTCATTTTGTAACTGACTTGGTAATGATAAAGTCGCTTAAAGTTGAGTCAATATCGGAGTCAACACGATAATCTTTGCTTACCTCTGCACGGTTCCTCAACCCCCTCCCTCCCCTCCCTCAACGCTGCTCCCCTCCCAATCTTAGGCTGATTAAAGTTCATTAAAGAATTGCTACTCAAACGTTAGGGATATTTGTTGAATTTAAAAGTACTTAGTGTTTAAGGTGTTAAGCTACCAGGCCGAGTGCGTTGTTCCTTTTTTCCATTTTTTCGTTTAACTACTGTACAGGCCTGATTTTTTTTCAGTGTTTTTTTCAACTGCTTAAGTAGTGTTTGGTGTCACCGCGATGATTACTTTTGTCGTCATTGTTTGCAGATTAGCGGAGCTGTTGCAAAATTTCAGTCGAAATCCAAGCCGGCTTTCAAAAGCAGTGACGACATCTTATCCAAGATGTGGGGATGTGTCAGGGCCAGTAATGGCATCAAGGTTCTGCTCTCCTTACTGATGGTGAAAACGCCATTGGTTGATGCAGATTGTATTCGTGCTCTGGCTTGTAAAGCGTTATGTGGTTTATCGAGGAGCGACAAGATTAGACAAGTCATTGGAAAACTACAGCTGTTTAACAGCGGCCAGTTACAAAGTGAGTATTGCACTGCGCAGTGCTTTCTTCACACTTTTCCAACCATGTATATTATACAACTGGGCGTGCCCGTGGGCAAGATGAAGCGAGTCCTGTGTTCTGATAGGCTACCTAAGCTCTTATCCGCTTGGGATATCACGCTTTTATCTAGCGCAAGATAAAAGGTTGCGTTGCGAAGACTTACAAAGTTTGTAATGTTTAGCCAACGTCGGCAAAGAAGTCGTAAAAAGTGATAGAGGACGGTCAAAACACTTTTTCAAATGTAAACGAGCACTCACCATCACAGATGGCTTTCTTTTCCAGCGCTTAAAAGAAAACAAGTCATTCTTGATTATTATATAAGCAGAATAATTTTGCTATGTAGTAATTCCTTCATTGAACAACTTAATCAGTCAAGAGCTTTTGTCTAGTTCAAGACTCTTCGTCTCAGTTCACAAAAGCGACAAAAAGAGCTCGCCAAATATCCAGCTATCTTGACGTATTTACAGCCATGTTGACCTTCTAAAAATCATTTCATTTCTTTCGTTTACGTTGACTCAATGTCGTTTGTCTTGAATTTGTTGACAGTTTTGATGCGAGAGCCGATCATTGAGGATAATGCTTCTGACCACGCCCTTTTCTGCAAATATGCTGCCGAGCTACTTGAGAGAGTCACTGGTAAATCCCTGGCTACGTCCTCTGCAGTCCCGTCCCTGTCTAGAATAAACAAGGTATGAACTTGTAATTGACACAACCTATCGTCTCACACAGGGGAGGGCGGAGACCTTCAACAGCGTCTTTACTCGACAGTTTACAGCTCATTAACTTTTGTTTGAACGGCAAACGTACGGTAAAGTCTAATTTCGATTATTAAAGTTTTGCTTAAATAATGAACAATCGATGATTTTGATTTGAAGAATTTATCAGAATCTACTTCTTTGTATTTCTTGTTTAAAAATGGATGGTCATCGAGACTGCCTTCAGGCTTTCTCTGTTTTTCAGAGGAGGGGAGGAGGGACATCCTCAGTTTCCCTACCATCCCCTCCCAAAAGAAAACATTTGATCGTAGGTAAGATGGTCACACTATCGGTTTTCATCTAAATACTTTTAAGTTAAGAGGAAATTAAGAAATTAATGCTTTCTAGAGCATTATTAGGACAGCCCAGTAAGAAATCATATGTAAATTTAACAGTTTTAGAGTTTGAATTGTCCTTTTACTTCTCTTACCCAATAGCTTCTGTGGGGTCGGTTTTCTTACTTATTTCGACGTTCTCTTAAGTAGGACACTTTCAAACCCTGTACAGCCCAATAACTAAATATCAGCCTTTACTTTCTTAGGCTGATGTTGCACAGACTCATATTTCATATCTGGCAAAAGAGCTTTTACAACTGGTTCACAGTCACCTCACAACCCAAGGTTTGTTGTGGAGCGTCGAGGAGCATTAAGAGAAAATCAGGTCAAGGGGCGGAATCACAAACTGAAGAATTTCCCTTTAAACCTATTTTTAGATCACACCCCGCTTCATAACACACTCTTGAAATTTAGAAACGAAAGTCCCAAGTCATCCGACAGTCCAACAATTATGCAGAGCTGGATTATTTCTATAATTTAATAGGAATAATCTTTGTTGTTGAGTCTCTGCTTCTTATTTTGAGTGTCGTAAAGCAATCAAAACAATCAATCAGAACGAAGAAAAATATCACGTGGAGCCAACAAGAATTTAAAGTAAAAACAAGCAACCTTCTGAAGCGCGGGAAAACGCGGGCGACAAATCGCAACTGGTTTTAGTTTTGAATCTGATTGGTTAAGGTGGCGTGAGTTTTCTAGACCAATAACAGCCCTTAGTAGAGCAAAAGCGAAGCGTCCCAGATTACTTTGGACACTCGAATTAAATTTGTTCTAGTCTTGAGGGTGTTTGGCTCATTTGTTAATCAAAGGTGTGGTTGTTTTGGACCAGGACTTCATGAGACTGCAGAGGTTTTACGGAGAGAAGCCAATCTACCTGACCCAAAACCTGAATCAAATCTGCTTTATACGCCTACTAATAGGAAAGTATGTGGTGCGTGTTGTCGTTATTAAGGGTATTCTGTGATCACAAGGTCCCTTGATTCATGAGGAAAATACGATCACGATCGCATTTTCTAAAGTCATGTAATAATGGCACGAGTCTACGTGAACGGGTTATGATGAAATTGACCAAATTTGTCTTTTTTTTTTCTGAAATTCCTTCGTAAAATTCTTTTACAGGAAAAAGAATCGACAAATTAAGTCAGTCCATCTGTCCTTCAGTTCATCATTCCGTTCCTTAGTCCACCAGTCCATCAGTTAGTCAGCCGTTAGTAAGTGATTGAGCTTGTCAATCTGTCAGCCAGTCAGTCAGTCAATCAGCCCATCCGTTTGACAGTCTGTCGGTCAATTAAGTATTATCAACTGAGTTGATAACGTAAATTGGCCACCATAAAGGGTAAAGCTGACATTTCGAGCGTTAGCTCTTCGTCAGAGCGACTGATGTAGGGTTAACGCCCGAAACATGAGCTTTTAATCTCTTTACGGTGGCCATTTTACGTTATCAACGCAGTTGGTAATACTGAATTACCTCGTTATACTCTCCCACCGACGCAGCACCACAGCGCTTCTTTAGAAACCTGCCCCCTTTATTAGTCTGTCAGTCAATCAGCCCGTCAGTCAGTTAGTTTGTTTGTCATTCTGTCAGTTACTCCGTCTCTGTCAGGCAGTCAGTCAATTATTCTAACAGTCAGTCTGTCAGTCATTCCGTCTGTCCATCGGTCAGTCAATCAGCCCGTCAGTCAGTGAGTTTGTTAGTTAGTCTGTCTGTCATTGCGTCTGTCCGTCAGTCAGGAAGTCAATTAGCCCGTCACTCAGTTAATTTGTTAGTCAGTTAGTCTGTCACTGCGGCTGTCCGTCAGTCATTCAGCCTGTTCGTCCATCAGTCAGTCAGCTTGTCCGTCCATCAGCTAATCAACTAGTAAATCGTTCAGTAGGTTAGTGCTCGATCGGTTGATCAAGTGAATCAGGCGGGCAAGCAGTCAGGCTCCTAATGTGGATCGTATCTCTTCGTACAAGACTAACCGTATGCTTACTGCCATGTCCCATGTCACTCTACACAGGTTCGATTCAATCACTCCTCAAGCCTTTCTACGGCCTCCTCCGGTGTGAGCACTCCCGGGACTCCATCCCTGACGCGGTATAGATGCAACGACCCTGGAACACCAACAGGAAAGGTAATAACAATGTTTAGATGATTGAGCGGTCAAGATAAATGTATCTGAATGCTGATCATAATTTTGGCGTGTGCTCATCCCACCCCCGCCATAAGAACAAAGAAATTAATGCAAAAAAAAATATTTTTTTTAATCTCGTGTAAATGTATTTGTCGAAAAGGATAATAATTTGTTGATTATTACGATATGATTATTTTGTCAATGTTTTGAGTAACAACATTGTTTATGGAACGTCGATCAATTTCTTTGTCTGCATGTTTGTTTTGGTCAGCGGCTTCTACCTTCCGATCTTTCTCGCCCTGCACGCCCACCGTCACCTCCTACGTTGGATATGATCGTGACGCGGTATCTTCGCGAACAGCATGCGTAGTGTAACAATCCTGTGTCCGCTGGTCCTCCATTCTCCTTAATACGGTAAGTCATGTATGCCAGTGCCAAAAACATCTGAAAAAGTATTTCAGCTTGTTTGGAGGATTGCAAGTAGTTTCATTAAGAGTTTCTTATCCGCATTCCACTCTCGCTTAAATATGGCCTCGTAATGCCTTCTGTTAAGATTTTAAAGGTGGAAAGTTTCTAAAGAACTGTGGTGCTTTGTTGGTTGGAGAGTTTAAAAAGATAATTTGGTATTATAAACTGAGTAGATAATGAAAATTTGCCACCGTTTATAGTTCCGAAGTTAACGTTTCGAGCGTTAGCCCTTCGTCAGAGCGATGACGAAGGGCTAACGTTGACTGAAGTGGTGATCAACTCGACTTATAATATCAAATGACCTCGTTGAGATTTTTCACGAATTTTGTACGACCCCTAAGTAATCACCACCGCCTATCTCTTTAACGGTAGCTACTTATATGAAAGGTTTGTGAAACCCTAAACTCCTCCTGGTAGACCGGTAGGTGAGTAAGAAATATTTCTTGCCTACAAGGTTTTCTAGGTCACTATACGAATAGACTTTCTCTTGTTTTGTTTGATTTTTATTCACACTCCCTTACTGTTTTTATGTATTTGTTTCCTTTTTTTTTTAACTGTTTCTCTGAATGTTTGCCCGTTTATTTAAAACAATCAACTTATTCCGATTTGTCTATCGTCAGACCCCACAAATGCCCTGAACCAAAGTACAGATATTACGCACCATCGAACATGACTACGAGGTTAAAGCGAAGAGAAGTATGTATATTGCTATTGTTCTTAGCTTCAAACAAAACTATTTTGCCACGGTGGTGGACAAAGGAAACATTTATCTCATCATCATAATAGGTCGTTCTGATACTCGTGTCAGCTCTTATTCCAGAGTGATCTCCCTCAACATTTATCTGTACTCAATCTTGAAAAATGTTTTCCCACCTGAAGGTGATTCCGCGTCATGGCGGATTTAACGGCGCCAGACTAAACAGACGGTTTGTGTACGGAAGGTAGGAGATGCCTTATTTGTACTTCGTATCGCTTTATTAGAAATTCTTAATGTTCTCTTAACAGAATCATTGTAACCTGATTCTCAGACCCCTGTCCACACGTAAACGGCATTTCTGAACACAGGTGACGGAGGTTTCCATAATCTCTGAACAGAGTGGATTTTTCGTGTTTTTCAAAAGCGCCGGCTTATCATCTTCGCGTCGACCAAAAAAAGTGGAATTTTTCACGTGCAAGGACGTGACAGAAGTTGATCTCCTTTTGAAGTCTTTTATTTTCAGTTTTATTAGCAGAGAGGTGTGGACTCAAGGAAACGATTCGAATATGCCAAGTTTGCTCAAGATAATGTTCAAGATAATGTTCCTCTACAGAATTCTGACGCATTTTGCCGACGAAGTTTCACAATTAGTCGTTGATTGTGTCCAGTTTAGTTCTCTGTTGTGTCTAACTGTGTTGTTCTCCACTAGATTTAAACCGCTCAGGGCCATTCGCGATACTGAAGAAAACAGCTTCTTTACATGTGCATGTTTTGCAGTAAGTCTTTCTGCTACTTCATTCAATGAGATTTTTAAGATCTATAACTGATTTCGAGGACTAACCACTCCCAAGGATAGAAAAGGTCCTGGTTGGCTAAATTTGGCAAACACGAAACAGTTGAAGTAAACTTAAGAAGGGGCCTGTCAATTTTCCTTCAAGGGAGTGGGGCGGGGGATCGGAGTATTCTTTTTGTTTCACCATAAAATACACCTGATCCCCCCTTAAAGTTCTGTAGTATTGTAATGATCCCACCTCATTGGCAGTCAATTCTATAGTTGCTCCTCTAAGCTCTGTTAAAGACGACTTATCCCCCTCCGCTTGCCCCCTAAAAACCGTGGGATCCCCAAAAATTTACCTACCCCTCCCACCAAGTGTTAAATAAAGGCTGGTTCCCGAGAGTGAAGAAAATTAAAACCAATTGAAACTGAAAACCGATTTTTAAATTTTTTTTTACGATGAACGAACCGTAATACTTCTTCAGACATCAAATTTACTCCTCAAAAATCTATCT
Source organism: Pocillopora damicornis (assembly GCF_964200805.1). Classification (NCBI taxonomy): domain Eukaryota; kingdom Metazoa; phylum Cnidaria; class Anthozoa; order Scleractinia; family Pocilloporidae; genus Pocillopora; species Pocillopora damicornis. The sequence goes on along the minus strand of NC_142674.1, from coordinate 25,921,096 downwards.
TCAGGGCTTGACCCTTTACATGCTAACATCAGTATGCATATTCTCCTTACTGTTCTCTATGTAATCCCTAGGGTGCTGACAAAGAGAATTTGTTTAAAAATCAAGAGCTTCTTATTTGGTGATCATTTTCTTTATTCTCGTGATCCTAATGTTTGATTCAAGGAGTGATATTGTAGAGAGAAATTAGACGCTGGTCACTCTTAGAAGTCAAACGGTTTGAACCTCTTGTTTGTGTCGTTTACATTTGGCTGATTCGTAGTAAAATGGAAATTATGATTTTGTGTTTCCTTTTTTTTTTTTTTTTTCTACCCGTAAGAAGTATCCTTACTATAGTTTTAAAAAAAAGTAGTGGCTTTCGTGAGGTCATGTAAACGTAGTACCTAAGTTTTTACTTTTTCTCCTCAGCCCGATGGCAAGTCTGTTTTACTTGGAACACAAATAGGCGAGTTGAAGGAATACAACTTAATAACTGGACAGGTACAAAACTCAATTTACACCTTTTGATTTCAAGTCAAACTCCAAATTTTTCTTGAAATAGCTGTTTTGTTTTCCTCCCTTCCATCCTTCTTCTTTCATTCCCATCCTCTTCCTCTCCCGCTCCTGCTTAACTTCCTCTCTTCTCTTTTTTTCTCCCTCTTCTCCGACACTTCTTCAGAGGTAAGAGGATTCTTGTGATTTCTATGAAACATTAAATTCAATTTATCTTGATCGTAAGACCTGAGCCGATTGGTGCGGTTTAGCTCTACTTGTCAATCACTAGCCAAACTGCTTCATGATTATCTTGCGGGAAAAACAAAAGAGGGTGAACTCTTTCGAAGGCGTAGTTGACAATTCCGATTTCATTCACGAGGAAGCTGCCTAGAAAAACCGAATTTTTTAGAGCAGGAAGCGGCTGTAGACAGATTTAGGGAATCTCTCAAGTGTTCATCAGAACATGGAGTGTCTCGCGCATTACGCGGGTAGCAAAAAGTCTTAATTTCCTCACTGGTCAATGGAAAAGATCTGCTGGCAGTGTTACCCACTGGTTTTTTTAGGAAAAGCTTTCTATTTCAGATGCTGGTTAGCTTTAAAACTAATTATAAAACAAACCTTCGAGTGCAGAAGTGTGTCTGCTTCAAAGCACCGTTTACGATCAAATGGAAGAAACATCGCCAAAGGGATTAACGGAAGCTACACTCAAAGAACATAGGATGCAGCGAATATCAGCTCATATCTGTGTCCTCGGAAAAGGTTACGTCGAAGCCATTTGTCTCTGCGCTGAAAAAAAACTGCCTCACAGTTTCACTCATCCGCTCTACGCCTTTTTTTTTCTTCTTTTTTCTTTTTCTTGTGGTTACGGTTACTTGCTCAATTCCGAAAATGCGGTGAGGCACATTTAGTCATGGGGTGTTTCGCTTTTTAACAGCCTCTTCGAGCAAGCGTCTTTTCGCCTTTCACTGCCCCCTCCTTCCACTTTCCACTCAAACTCTAAGTCAAACATGGCCGGTGAAATAATCGATCGCGAACTTCTTAACGTTAACTCGCCCTAATATAACACCTGCACTGCAAGCTCAGGAGGTAGCAGTTATCCCAGCTACCTCATGCCACGACATGTGGGAGAAACTTTGGCAATGCGAACCATCTGACTGGCTTTACTTGTCATTTCATGATTGCATAAGTTGCAAACTATCATCATAAAGATCTTGTCATCATGTCATAACAGTTCACGTGAATTATTTCATATCATAAATTCGGTAACGTTCTTTTTTAGAATCAGGCCAGCACCGACGAAAGCGTTTGCCGGGTGTACGAAGTCGGGCGGCTGCGTAGGGCTGATGACGAGGACGAGCAGGTATGAGAATCTTAAGGACTTTCACATCAATATTCGTAGGAACGGAACAATCAAAGAGAAGTGAAACCGCCATCTTGGATGCGAATTCGGTTATGTGATTGGTTCGTGCCTTATTTGCATACAAAATCCTGCACTTTGTTAGGTTGTGGACTATAGCGCCCCCTGGCGCCCCCTGGCACTAAAGCAGAGATGAACTTTAAATTACTTTTGGAACATACTTCAAAAACACGTCACTTAGTGCAACACGTGTTTGATGTAGGTCAATAAAATAACGACTCCATGCCTTTTTTCTCTTAGGAATCCGACGAAGGTGGCGAGGAAGATGACGATGTCGATGACGATGATGATGAAAATGATGATGATGACGATGACGATGATGATGACGACGAAATTGAAATCACGATATCTGGCGATGATGATTCGGATGATGACAGTGATATTGCAATTTTTTGAAGCGCGGCTTTTAAGTTTCCATCTTTCAGTTGTTAATTCAACTCAACAATGAGCACGTCATTCTGCTATGTTTTTATCTTTGAAAAATGTACTTGTATCACACAATTTGGGAATGATAATTTAAGCTTGGAGTTGAGCTTCTTGACGGTGGAGTTTTTTTTATGTAAAATGCTATGTAGCAGAAAGTAGAAGTCATCATCGAAAAAATTACACCCATGTTACTGATTATGTAGTCAGTGTGAGGACAGAGACGCCACAGAAAATGACCCCGAAGGTTCGGTTGATGAGCGAGCCATGGTAACAAATTGCAGAGTGTTCCTGGGAAATTATGTAAGGGCGATGAAACGGCTGGAAACTGAGTCCAACAGTGATATCAGTGCATGCAAGATTACTGAACAAACATTTTGATGGTTGATGAAGGGAAGAAATCTTGCAGAGAGGGAAAAGAATGAGACCATTTCCCACAATGGCTGCAATGGAAATTATAAGATCAATGACGAAACAAACATAATAAGACTTCGATCATATACGCCCGTGAAGCAACGAAATTGATTAATTCTTGTTTGGTTTGTATTTTCCGTTAGGTTCTCCATGTTATTTTATAGCAGTTACCACTCTTTCATTGCTAAAGGCGTTGAGAACTCTCCTCTTGAACACCACACTGAACATCCAAAGAACGAATCTAGTTTCCGAAATGAGCAGCTGGTGATGTTTAAGTCTCTCTAGCCATGTAAGACTTTCAACTGCAGAAGGGGGGTTTTCTATATTCAAGAAAAACAGAGTTGAAGGGTTTTCGGTCAATACCATTTTGTTTTCTTTTCCTGCGGTGATTTTCCAATATTTCGTGTGGCTTATTTCTTCGTTTTTACATCAAAAGAAGCATGGAGGTAATTGTTTCTTTTCAGCTGGCTATTTGCGGTGGTAACACTTTTTTTCCGCACACCACACCCAACTCGTTTCAAAGCAAATTTAATTAATTTTAAAGTTGTGTTTTCTCTTTTAAACTTAAACCTTAATCGAATTCATTCAGAGGAAAAAATAGTATCGAGCTAAGATTTTCATGAATATTTTTTAGCCTTGCACTTATGTTTTTCGCGAAGTTAAAGAGTACCTCTACTCACTAACATATCCTGACGTTCCGGCAAATTGGCTCTGGCTAATGAATTCTGAATTTAGGGAACACACTCGTGGCAAAGTAATTTTTCAGGGAAGTGAGAATTGCAGTAAAGAAGACAATCAGAGCGTTTTGTTGTTGTTTGTAGCTCAACGATGTCTTTATTTATGAGAATTCACCACGATGTTCCTTAGCATAAGTATATTATGCAAATTTTTTCATTTAAAAAGCATTTGCTTATCATAAAAGAACCACAAATATGTTACCTTGAAAATAAAACGAGCATAGCCAAGAAGGGCAAAGACACACATGGGTCAGGAACTGAAAAGAAAAGCTGACTTGTTGAGAAAGCTCTACAAAGTATTGGCGAAAAATAATTCACAGATTCTACGTCATTTAGTATGTTAAATAAATGTGGCACCTGCTTACTAAACATGATGAAAATTCAAAGAATATGAATAAAACACGAAAGAGTTAAAAACAAGTCTAATTATAGCTGTGACATTGTCATCGGAAAATCAGACAACAGGAGGAATTTTTTATCCAATAGAAACTGTTAAAATTCTCAACAAAACAATAATACTCTTATATCGAATAGGGATCGCCCAATAAACGTTCATTTGCTGCCAAAAGAGGGAAAGACAGAGCCACAAGTCTGAACGTGAGCGCCAATGGCGACCCTCACAAGCCAGTTATCTTCACAATTACCAATTGGAGTAGTAGCATTTCTCCTCGCTTTCAACATTGTCCTCTCCTTCACTGCATCTCTTGGTAATGCTCTGCTTCTATTAACATTTTATAAAGTGTCCTCTTTGCATCACGCTGCAAAGGTCTTGTTTGAATGTCTAGCCGCTACCGATCTTTGTGTGGGTCTTTTTTCACAACCTCTGTTCGTGACTGTTTTATTTCTTTACATTGATCTTGGTAACACCGACATAGATATTTTGTATTACGTCGAAGAGGTTGTTTGTATATCCAACTATGTTTTGTTTGGGGTGACTGTACTGATATCAACAGCCATCAGTGTTGACAGACTTCTTGTTCTGTTATTGAGGCTGAGATACAGACAAGTTGTGACACTAAAGCGAACTCAAGCTGTTATACTTTTATGCTGGATAATTGCTGTTTTATGCGGATTGGTTCGTGTCTGGAGTCAAACGGTTTCGGAGATTGTTGCTTTTGTGGCCGCTTTGGTATCTCTGGTTACTTCCGTGTTTTGCTACGTAAAGATCCACCTGAGATTACAGCGGTACCAGGCTGAAGTAGAAGACAACCCTGGCGAAGGACGGTCAAATGCAGGAGAAGATATAGGTGTAGGAAAAGATGAAGCAGGCGCAATAACGGGGACAAGAACAGCCACAAAAGAAGGAGCAGGAGTAAAAGGTACAGGAAGGGGAAGAGTACGTGCATGGACAGCAAAAGGTTCATCAAAACAAAGATTAAACGGAAGAGTTCAACTAAACATCAAACAATATCAGAAAACAGTTTCCAGCATATTTTGGGTGCAGTTGGCTTTAGTGGCATGCTACACCCCTTTTATAATTGTGTCGATATTAAGACATACAGTACTTAGTGGATCAGCAATTCATGCTCTGTGGCTCTTTACGACAACTTTAGTTTATCTGAACTCATCTCTGAATCCCTTTCTTTACTTTTGGAAAATCACAGAAGTGAGAAAGGCAGTAAAGGACACAGCCAGGGCGTTTTGTTGTTGTTCGTGATTCGAGGTCGCCTGTATTTATGTGGAAAAACTTCTGTGTCCTTAAAGAAATAATTTTTTTCGAATTTTTATATTAATCAATAAGGAATCATTGAATGCTGACAAGCAATTGCACTTAAAGAGTCGAAAACTCTATTGCAATATGAGGAGGAATACAAATTTGTTTTTCTTTTCCATGTTCTCTTTAAAGGAAGGAGAATAAGAAGAAGAGGAAGACATAACATCAATTAGTCTCTTTTTTTTGTCATGAAACACAATGAGATATTGATTGAGAATTGATTCTTTCTATCTATTTTGGACGGGTTTCTAATATTTATTTAAAGATCGCCCATGCATAAACAAAATTAATAAATAAACGTTAATTGTGGACTTGTCTTTGCTCGATATGCCCTGTTCTCTCATACGTAAATCTAATAACTCGCATATTGATTAAACAAACCGTTTTCAGCGAAGTGCGAAGCAACTTTGTCGAATAAAACCTTAAAAGAGTCTACCCCGTACATTTGTGCGGCCCCTTTAGTCCTATTGCCGGCGGCGCTTTTAAACAAGTAAGGTTGTTATTTTCTTTTCCTTTTTCGCCGCCTCAGTTATTGCTGACTTCTCTATACATACAGTCACAGTGAACCACTGCTTTCTTTTGCATTTTTGGCCTCTTTCAGCTGACTTTTCCCCACAATCGGGAGGAAAAACCTCAAGATGAATATGTCTAACCTTTATTTTAAAATGCGTCATGCTAGAATATCAAATAAGACTAAATTAAACACCTCGCAAATTGAGGAAGCCACAAAAATGGCTGATTAAATGGCTTATATTTTGGTATTAGTAAATTCGAGAATAATAAAAAACGAGATTTAGCCAAACTTTAAGTTCTCTTGAACTTTAACTTTATGATGAAAACACAAGCGCGCGTCTCAGCCCTTATCAATGTTCAACAAAATTTTTTTTTTCCACAAACAGTTTACATCTGCTTCCAAAAACAAAGCGTGGAATGTGTAATGATGTATCCCGAATAAATCATTCACACGAGCTCTAGAATATACTCTAGGCCATTTCGGCAATAGTCTTGGTTTTAAGGGCGTGATGAATGACTCAATAGCTTAGTCATGAAAACCGGTTACGCTCACACAGAAAGGCACAATCCGTCTCCTGACGGTTTTCAAGAGGTATTACGTGTTTACTTATCAGTACCTGTCATAGTATTTAGCCAGAGACTAGCAAATTGAGTCATCAGGCTTTCAAATACTTTATTCTTAGTCGCATAAATAGACCGTTTTTGGTTGACAGATATGTCAGCCTGCTTGTTTTGATAACACCAAGGGTAATAATATATGATTACTGACACAATTTAGTTATTGTTGTGCGTGTGCTGGTGTTTGGTGTTCAGCCAAGACCTTTCAAATTTATTTATATTTCCTTTATTGACATTAATTTTACAAGATATGGATAGAAAAATGATTCATTTTCCAATGTTGTCTTTTCTGAAATGTTTGCATTATCGATGCTAATCGCTACACTGGAAATTTATCAAATGTTTATTATTTCTTAACTCTTCACCGAGGTAGATTTAACTAGAAGTGGATATTTACCAAGCTGCGAAGCGGAGATGTAAACACCCACCTCTTGCCACCGCACTTAAATGACTATTTGTTTTAGTGTATACTTTAACTCTATGAGATAAAATGATGCAAAAAGATGATTTTGATTAATTTATTACTGCAACAGTCTCAACTTTTTTGGGCGCAAATCCCGTGGAGGTGAATGGAGAAGGATGAGCGAAGTTACGTTTTAGTGATTACTTTTGGGTTCTTTATATTCATTTTGAGTGGGTCGAAATATGTCAGATTTTCGGGAGGTTCAAATAAAAACATACATTTAATTTCGTGTACAAAAATTTCAAAACCCTATCTAAACGATAAATACTTCCTACAACGTATCCTCAACAGCCAAATAGACAAATACCGAAATAAAAGACATGAACCAAAATTGTATAGATCGACGTCAGAGTCCCTACTGATCTTTTATCGACGATCGTGGTTTTACTTCACTTTAATTTAAAGGACACTCCAAGTCTCAGAAAAAATTATTGTCTTCGCCCAGCCTTGAACTGGGAAAGAAATCTGAAGTTTAGCATCATCCAATAATATTCAGTAAAACAAGATTGAGGGGCATATGAAAAGTCATTTACATATATTCTGAATAAGACAAGTCATGGAACAACCGCTTGTGGCACTCTGGATTCAAAGACCAGAGGGTCAGAGAACTCAGAATTTATGAGCACTACTTGTTGTCTATCAGATGGATTAATGATGAACTAAGCCACACCGAAATGCCATCGTTAATCTTATGCGCATATGCCTTTGTTTTGCTTAAAGTGGTCTGATCCGAACCAGCAATTTTGCTGCAACGAATGGAGTAAACAAAACGAGTTTAGCTTATATAAGTTTACTGAAGCATTTAGAGAGTGCTTTACAACAATTTAATTATTCCTAACAGGGTAAATATTCATTGTTACTTGGGAGAGATCAACATGTCCATTATTGTTCTTCTCTTCAATGCACTTACAAAAAAATTAAGAAATATTACTTATACTAGGAACAACACTCACAAATTTACGCAAAATTTCTAACTAGATCAGTTATAAAAATTATCTTAACAGCAATTTCTTTTTCTTTTTTTTTTTCTTGTCTCTATCAGCCTACAGTCAATAACAAGAACAAAGCACTGACAAGTGCACCAAGCGAATAAACGGTAAACTAAGAAATGCAAAAGTGAAGTAAATAAACAAGTTTTTTTTTTCCAAGAAAATTCCATCTAACCTCCATTTATAAACTATGAAAATGGTTATCATCACTACCAAAGCATTAATAAAGTAAAAGTACGATAGAAACTACATCTTAAAATCAAAAGCTATGAAATATTGAGGCTGAAGTTCTCGAAATCTAAACTACAAATTACCACAGAGTGTTATAAGACTACAACCTTGGAGGTTCAGCAATTCTGCTATTAAGCCTCAGTCCTGCACAAGAGGAGTTACTTCAGATGACTCCTCGTCTTCGTCACTTCCAGTTTCGTCTTTATCTGCAGCAGTAAGTTGATTACCATCATACTCTTGTACGCCAGCCTCCCCGTCAAGAAGGTCTACAGCATCACTTTGGTCGTCCATATAGTTTCCAAGATCGTCCTGTTCATCCTTCGTGTACTTTAGTTGGCAAGTCTCAGGTTCTTCTTCTACTGCCTCCTTTTCAGATTGAACTGCTACAGCACCTTCATAACCAACGTTACTTTCAGGTTCACTTGTTACACCTTCTTCGTCATCAATTTGAATATCTGGAGGGAAGACGGAATCACTGTGGCCTTCTTTTTCGATCAGGGGATTGTATTCTAAAGAATCAAGATCTTCTTCCTCCATCACACAAGGGAATGGTAAGGTATCAGGTTTGTTCACCTCATTTGCGGAGCGTGCTAAAGAGTTAGGATCTTCTTTTTCAGTAACAGAAAGGCTTCCTGTGGCTTCGAAATCTTCTTCCCCAGTTACAGGGGAGCATGCTGAGTTATTGGAATCTTCTTCCTCGCCCATAAGGGGGCATGCTAAAGAATCAGAATTTTTTTCGTCAGTCACAAGGGGACATACTGAAGCATCTAGACCGTTTTGGTCCATCACCAGGGAGGATGGTAAAGGATCAATTTCTTCTTCCTCAATCGCAAGAGGGCACTCGGAGTCTTCAACATCTTTTTCCTCGTTCTTGCTAAGATATGGTAAAGTATCACTCTCCAAAGGGTACGCTTGGGCATCCATATCTTTCTTATCACTCTCAAAAGTGTATGCTGCGCAACCTTCTTCTTCTACTTTGATTCCGAGAGGGAAAGCTGTAGCACCATCGTCAATTCCAACCATAGAGGGATGTGCCGTAGCACCGTGCTTACCCACTTCACGGGCGAGATTTCCTGCGGCTGCCTCTTTGTCTTGTAAGTTAATAGCGAAGGGGAAGGCTGTAGCACCATCGTCAATTGCAACCACAAAGGGATGTGCAGTGGCACCGTGCTTACCCACTTCATGGGCGAGATTTGCTGCAGCTGCCCCTTTGTCTTGTAAGTTAATAGCGAAGGGGAAAGCTGTAGCACCATCGTCAATTGCAACCACAAAGGAATGTGCAGCATCACCGTGCTTACCCACTTCATGGGCAAGATTTGCTGCAGCTGCCCCTGTATCTTGTACGTTGATAGCGAAAGGGAAAGCTGTCGCACCATCGTCTATTGCAATCACAAAGGGATGTGCCGTAGCACCGTGTTCACCCACTTCACGGTCGGGATCTGTTGCAGGTGCTCCTTCGTCTCCTACGTTAATTCCGAGAGGGAAAGCTGTAGCCCCATCGTCCATTGCAACCAGAAAGGGATGTGCTATAGCACCGTGTTCACCCACTCCACAGATGGGATTTGCTACAGCTGCTCCTAGCTCGTCCGCTCCTGCATCTTCTGGGTTTGCAACAGCTCCACGGTCATCGACAAAGTTGTACTTATCCTGATCATACTTGTCATCGTCAAAGATATCTACATATGTCTATGAAAAAGATTAGAAGTTAATCAGGAACTGCATGAGTTAAAAAATCTTGAACGAAGGAATTTCAAAAATGAGTCACTAAAAAGACAAAAAAAGAGCAGATCAGATATCGGTCACAAAGACAAGAACCATTAGTACTTGCATGAATTGATAAGGAAAAAATTCGGGAAAGGTCTCCCTTTCTGTCAAAGTTTTCCAAAAGTGTAATTTTAAGTTCTGTTCCGTTCTTTCTTGTGTGTAGACAACAGAGGGAAAATAAGGATGATCCAGACTGACATGACGTAACCACACTTCCATATGTTCAAAAAGTAACATTGGTTCATGATGAAACTGAATTCACAAATTGTTAGCGGCTGGATAGTTAATGCGTTTTGACATCACATTGACGTGAAAAGAAATTCGCAATTGACTTGATAGGATACCAATTTCAATTGCTAAATTATATCCTGAATTAGACGCTGTATGGCAAACCTTTGTTTTAATATATGTATCCATTGTTTGGTAGAGCTTCACAAAGTGTGGCCGGCTGGCGCTTTCGTATTTCCAGCAGTTTAACATCACCGCGTATCTATAGAAAAACGCAGGGACATATGATCACAGTAATTCCGCGATAGGCACTAATATTGCAAGTAGCAAAGTCGAGAAACCACAACTAGTTACAAAAATAACTGAAATGCTAAGTTTATCTCATTACATTGCAGCTCAAACGAATTCTGTGATGAAAAACCCACCGTATTCTTTATTTGACTCAACAACTTTTCATTTAAATTTTTGTATTGACAAGATAAGATTAGTTTCTTAGGAAGACTTCTTATTCAGACCAAGAGTATCAAAAACACCTGACCACAGCAGCAATCGATATTGCTTTTGACTTATATAACATTCCACACAGAGGAAGCAACACTTACAAACTGTCGTCGATATGTTCAGGCTTTGGCAGGCGATAACCTTCTTCGATTTTTTTCATTGTCGTGGATTGAGACCATCCTTCGTAAGGAATGCCTCCTGTGGAAAAATTATGTTTTTTTCTGTTCGCCAAAAAAGCACACTCTTTTTGTTGTAATCACTTTCATTCCTCTCAGGGCGATCGAAATGATTCTTCTGTGAAAACGACAATTAATTGCTGAAATAGATTTCGGTTTTACATCAGATGATAGAGTACTGTAAAAAAAACAAATTTAAGTGTAGCGATGGATTTAAGGTTTTTCAATAATGTACTAAATACTTTCAGTTCTAATTAAACTTAAGTTTTATGTCAAGTTGTTATGCATCGTTATAATTTTACTTATCAGCAACATTGAGTACTGCTTCAACTTCTCTATCGTACAATGCTCTTTTGTTCGCTCGGTATCACTCATCAATTAGTAATTGTGCGTGCAATCTCGGCAGGTATATTTCCTGAATGTAAAGTAACAAACAAGTTAAGTACCGACAGTGAAGATTTCATACAGGACGATGCCGTAGGACCACCTGTCAAAGAAATAGAAGGATGACGATATATCTCAACTGGGGTAGAAAGATTATAATCACTCAGATACTTGGGATGTTTAAAAACATGCCATCAAGACATAAGCAACCTCCTTAACAGAAAACGCCATATTTATTTGTTTGATTATCCACTCATCCTTTCATCCGTCTGTTCTTATCCTAATCAGATTTTGGATATTGCTCGTTAAACTTAATATTCATGTAAAGTCTCATACTACAGATGTAACCTCAGCTGTTTCCCAGCTTGACGTTTCTTAATGACCCTCTAATCAATAGAGCACTGAATATTCTAGTTTTCCTCGCTAAGTTAAGGTAGAATCGTAAAAATGTTCACTCTTGGAATATATGTTGATAATAACCAATACAGTACGTACACATCGCTTTTGGTTGACAGTTGTTCCACATGTCCAAAGAGAATCTCGGGTGCAGTCCATTTGATTGGGATACATCCCTGGATGAGTAACCAAAATACTATAGACATCTGACATCTAAAGAGCCTTGTATACAACTTCTAAAATATTTTGCATATAAGATTAAAACCGTGATGTGAGGACTTACGATAATGTCAAGAGCAGTAGACACCTTTGTACAAATTCTATGGAAACAATTCACACACTCCTTTTCCTTTAAATCTCCTGTTTCTTTGCCCTTCGAGTTTGTATCTTTGCTATTCAGAGAACGATATCTCTTCCGGCTTTCTTATTTCCTGTGTTCACTCCTTAGGCACAATTTTTTTTTTCTGTGAAAGTTTCGATACACTTAGAACGGCTTCCCATTGAAGGGAAATGTGTTTTGCAGTAAAACTGTATAACTGAAAAGAAAGGTTTGTGAGGACAATAATATTTAAATTCTTCACATTTTTATCTTCCATACTAGCTGCCCCAAAACCAATTGACTAAATGATGAAAAAATTCTGAAAATTACCTTCTTCGCATTTCCTGGGCCGTATTTGAAATCCTGATAAGAGAGCCCAAAGTCAGTCAACTTGCAGACACGATGCTCATCAAGAAGGATGTTACGAGCTGCAAGATCGCGATGAATTATCTGAAATTGAAATCAAAAAATGATATGATCTGCCAAAAGGGACTTTTATAAACTACATAAAATAAGAAATAAAACATAGGTAGAAAGTTTAACATCATGCTAATGTCAAACCATTTCTCTCTGAAATAGTGATTCTAATGTGCCGGACCTTTTTATCTGTACAGAATACTCTTTTGACGATTTGCAAGTCACGCCTTTTTAACACATGCAGGATCACATACTAACCAGAAAGAGTTTGAGCACTTACCCCTCTGGACGCGAGAAAAGTCATGCCATGTGCGATCTGTTTAGCAAACAGCACCATGTCATATGTTGTCAAGTGGTCGACCCCTCCGACCCCATGATGATATTGGTCGAAAACCCCCCTGGATTTTCTGAGATAACCCAGCAAGTCACCTCGCCACAGGTACTCCATGATAAGTATTGGCTGAGCTAAAAGGGAAAAACAAGAAAATTATTTTACGGCAAGCAGTGCAGAGGTTGCAAAATGTGTTTGAATTGTACATGCTTTATCTACTTATACATTTGGTGATATCTAAGAAAGAGAGGGAAAGTCAAAGAGGGAAAAACGCAGATAGAAAACGGATGGACACATACAGCAGATACAGAAATACAGACAGACACACAGAGAGATGGACAGACAGACAGATAAACAGAAAGGCAGAAAAATAGGGATGGCAGATAAATAGACAGAGACTTCCCATCGTAAGTTAAAACTATTATCACAATTAGCGTATAAATTTTAGAGCTTAAATCTTCCAAGTAAAATGGCCTACATACAGTGCGAAGTAAATTTCTTTAGATTAGACAAAAAATGGAAATAACCCTTGAATTAGTACACCATCTAAGCAATACTGGTTGACACCGGATATGTTTTTATCGTTACTGTGAATTAGTTGATAATATTCATAACAATAGCTGATTACCTCCAACTGTAACACAACCAATGAACTTAACAACATTTTCATGGCCCTCCCTTCCAAAGAGTTTTAATAACTCGATCTCTCTCAGCAGGGTCTTCCTTCCTTTCTCTCCGAAGATTGCTGGGAAACCACACAAAAATTAGATAAACAAACAAACTTTGCATGTCAAGAGAGACACAATTATGTGGTAAACATTTTTGTATACTAAGTGCTATATTACCAGCGCAACTTCTAATAAATTTGGTCTACATAAAAAAAAGTTAGTTTTCTAAACCCCATATAATCCATACTTGCCACAAAAATGTCAGTTAGCCGTCTTGTTCAGTTATATTGAACATGAAATTTCAAAAGTAGATTCATCCTTGTTGAAAAAATTATTTGCTAAGAAAACGCTGCACATCTCGAGCATTGTTGTTAACTAGGCAAGCTCATTGGACCGCGCAATTGTTTACAGACAACTTACAAAAGTAGAGACGCAATTAAGCCTTGAAATTGCACCTGTTATAATGCCTAATAGTCGGTCGAATAGATATTTGAGACAATTTTTATTAAAGATATGCTCTGTTTGCGCCCTCTTGTTTCCTACCGTTCATATGGTACATAATCCTTGCTTTTATCTTACTAAAAACTACAATAATTCCTTAGCATTTCCAGAATTATTCTAAATTCGTTTGACTCTATAAGCTTGTTACAGTCGAACCTGTATTTAGCGGTCACGCACGGGAAATGGTTGACCGTTTAATATAGGCTCCACGGAATAGGGCTACTATTGATAAAAGTTTAAAAACGCCACTCTATGCCACCACGGACCACTTAAGATACACAACCTCGCTCAAAAATATTACTAACATTGATTTCGGGAGATAAACCTGGATTCAATTTTACTTGAAAGATTATTCTTAATTTTATTTGAGTACTTCCGCTTTAGTGACCGTTTAATACAGGTAAGGAACATTAAAAATAGGCTGTTGGGACTTAGAAAAGGGTGACCACAACTGCTTGATATAAAAAGCACTATAAGCAAAGGAGGAAAGTTTCGATACTTTGAAAACCGACCGCTTATTACAAGGTGACCGCTTCATACAAGTTCTATTGCATTATGACGTTCAGCTTTTCCAGCGGAAGAAGATAATACTACCACCACTAGACTGGCAAATGGCTCTGAGCTTTTTGCGCCAGACTCACCCCCTCCAGGTTTCTTTGAGGTCACATGACATTATTTCCCATCAAAAGTTTCTAAGCGAGCAATTTTACAAAATACACCACGGAGTGACATTTTCAGTATTATGGTATTTTCCGCTTTTATTCGCTTGAATGCAATTTAACCAATAAATTTTCATTTTTCTCCACAGCTTCTAATACTTCAAATGATATTCGTGTTCTGTTGTATGGTAGTAGCGTTGTATGACAAAAGACTTAACAACCGATCCCCCGGGGAACCATCCACTAACAATTTGACATGCCAGCTGGTAAATCATTTTAACAGCGCACAGTTTTTAAGCTATCCATGTTATGTATCAAGTACGTTAATAAAGTATATTCTAAGTGAATGCCCTTTATTAAGATATATTACTCCAAAAATTAATAAAGGATAGTTTAATCAAGCTTTGTAAGTAAGTACTTACGTAGGAAGCATTTCGCAGCAACCGTGCGATTTCCAAGTCTGCCTCGAGAACGACCCAGTAGCGCTCGCCACACTGAACCGAATGCCCCTCTGCCAATATGCTCGCGAAGGATCAGGCGGTCAACTGCAATCTCCCATCCATCTGTGTTTACGTTCAGCTGATCCATCTCAACTTCATCGTCCCCTTCACTGAATAATTGCAGATGAAAAGAAGACTTTAACCATCTGTGTTACCTATCTATCTTTTCCTTCTTTGAATCTGGTTTAACGTAACGTGGTAAAGATATCCTCTTTATTTTCACTTTAATTTTTTTCTTTTCGTTTTTATTTCCGGGTGCTTCAGAAAATTATCACTTGCCAATGAAAAAATTATTGAAATAGGTGAAATTTAGATACTAATTTACTGAACGCATCGACCCAGAAAGGAGATTTTATTGAATAAACTTAGCGCCGACTGTGTTTTTCGGCATTTTACGTCATATAAATATCGTGCCTCCTACGCGAGAAATGAAATACTAATTAAAACCATCCGAAGTATTGTCCACAATCGATACATAGAGTAATATTATTATAAATCGGTCTACAAGACTCCGAGTGTATTTCAACTGTAGTTTCTGTAACAAAGAGTGACGAAGGGTCAAAGCTTCTCTTCTTCTTTAAAAGTACGCCACCCACAACCTAGCGTACTGGTAACAAAAAAAAAAGGTACTAAACAAGATGTCAAAACAAGTGAAGGACGGACGAATCCAAAACAGACAGGATGTTAGGAAACATTTGATTGCCATTTGATGAGAACGGCTTCGAAAACTGCTGCTGGTTCGAAATAAGAAACCTTTTATTTTGGCCAGTGTGCTCTTAATGGGGAACATAGTCAGTCCGAACAGAAAAAAAAAGACGTATTTACTCAGCAGTGGCGCTTATCACTACTCTTCTGAGACTTATTCAAGAGTTAGAAACTTCGGAAATAACCACACGTTCAGACATTGAGCATTAAAAAGGGAATTCACTTACCGCAGCCTAGGTGGCACCTCAGGTGGGGCTATTGTCAAAGGATGTGTGGAAACAGATGAAAGAAATCGCTTCGTTTTGAGTAAGAATGACACAATTAACTAAATTAAAGCTTGCGACTCAGAAACCACGTGTAACTTATATTTGACTCTGTTGTCAAACAGCAGGAGAAGGAATAAGGTGGGTTATCATGGTAATTAGTTTCATATAATTTGTAACGTTTTTGTAATTTGATTAGTAATGGCCTTTGCCGGGACTGTAGAGGGACCTTCAAAATCAGCGCTGGAAATGTACAATATGACCTGCTTTAAATAACTCCTTCCTGCTCCAAAACACTGACATATTAAAAGCCACAATCTGCCATATGAAGACATTTTATTTTCGTATGGTAACATTTTACCTGTCTCACGCCGTTTTTTAATGTATAAAATGAGCGCCAGTAGAAAAACGACAGCAGCCAAAGGTCCCCCAATGTAGTACCACTCTAGTGAGCTGCTTGAGGAAGATGAGCTGTCGGAGGGAGGTGAGCTGCTGGAGGGAGCCTCTGAATTTCCTGAAACAGGAATGTGGTCGGCATTAAAAATAAGAATTAATATCACCAATTATCCAGATAGAGAGCTATTTTTTTGTTCCAACAATTTACGTTGTTCATTGCTCACGTTGGGTGACCGGGAATAACCTTTGGAAAAACAGACGCAGATCTGTTAATTTACAAAAAACAGGCAGACAGAAAGAGAAGATTGGTGAAAGAATTAGAGAATGTGTATAACATGCTGCTACTGTTTCAAACTCGTTTTGAAACATTTTTTTTCGAATTTCTTTCAAATTTCTTGTTCCCAGAAGACCAAAAAACCGCTGGAAAAGTTTGTGAGGAAAATAAAAGGTGGACGTGTATTTTATAATAATAACCTTACATAGTTAATTACTGAAATTGTATGTAGTTTCTTAAGCAGCTTACCTTTGACATTTACTGTCACAACAGAGCGAGCCACAGTTCTCAGCTTGTTACGTGCTTCACAAGAATATTCCCCACTGTCCTCTTCCACAACACTAATAAGAGCCAGTTTACTCTTTTTCTCATCTAATAGTGTATTTAAAATTGCTCTTTCTGTTATTGGTTCTCCATCTTTTTTCCATTTTATACTTATTGTTTCTTCGTTGACTTTGCAAGTCAATATGAGGGCATCTCCTTTGGTGAGTATTGTGTTTGTCACTGTAACAATTTGAGCAGAGGCTTTTCCTGCGTTGAAAAAGGGGCAATTCGTAAGAATGCTAGTGTCACACTAAAACTCCAACTGCATTAGAAACACTCCAAAAAACAAAACAAAACAAACAAAAAAAACATGGAAACGAAACGAGTCAAATGCGATCTTTTATTGGAATGCTTCGAACAGATTGCTTTAAATGAAAAAAAAAAGAAAAAGTGTTTCCTTGTGAGTTTCGTGAGGTTTCGAAAGAGTTTCAGAACAAGCTTGAAGCTCTTATGTTTTAAATTTTCTGGTTACTGTTTCAGCCGCCCCAGATCCTCCGCTAACTTCTAAATTAAGGTCTTGATAATGTTCCATCTTCTCTTGTTCTTTTTTCTGCACCCTTGTGTCAAAAGGACACCACAAGTGAGTCATGCAACACGAAGTTTCTTTCTTTTCCAGCACAGCGGTAGCGGGTCTGATTTCAAGTAGATGATCGTCCGTCTAAATTCTAAAGTACTACAACAACTTCATGAGGTGGTTTTCCATCACTTCCTGAGGAGGGTGGACTTACTACATTTTCTCGAGTGAACTTAAAATATTTTCTCAAGCTGACACTGTTAAATTTCCATGGAAAAATTGCGGATATCGTAGACGGAACTAGAACTAAGAGCGGTTATGACAACTCAATCGATAGAGAATACCCCATGGAAAGTCTGTCCGTATGGTATTTTACGCACGAGTTGGTAGTATCGGAAATCGAACAGGTGTGCGCAGCGAACCGATGAGATTTCTGGTACAAACCGACTCGCTGTTTTGTCTTTCTCTTTTTGCTCTGCATACTTCCTATTCCGCTTAACTCTCCACAGAGTTTCCTCAGTCATCTTTTGTAAGGAATTTGATTTAATAAACAGTCCTGAGAGCCGATTTTTATAATGTTACAGACGGAAACTATGCCAGTGAAAGATTAATAAGAATAACATACGCTTTATGGGTGAAAAAACACGATACGCGGTTCCTCATACGTAAAAAAAGCGATGTGCGCCATTTGATTGCCTCTCGGCTTCTTGGACCAGCTTGGGAAGAAAATTTTTCTTAATGCTTTTTCAGCGTGTAAATCCGTCTCATTGGCTCTTAAAAGTATTTTAATTTTTCTGATCACTTTGGTTTGGTTTTGAGACACTCAATCGAAGAGCGCTAAATGAATGACCAACTGACTGACTGAAAGACTGACTGAATAAATAAACGAATATCTGAATGACTGAAAGACGCAATAGAATGACAGAGTCATTGAGTGACTAAATGACTAAATGGAGTGAGTGACTGATCATGAATAACTAATCACGAATGGCTGACGAACTAAATGATTGATCATGAATAACTGGAAGACTGACCGACCGACTGATTGGTGAAAAAATTTAGTGACTACTCTTTGATTAAAGCGGTTTCAGCTGTAGCTTCCCAACAGATTATGCTAAAAACTTACATCAGGAGACAGTAAACGTTTCCGTTATGCAGAAGGTTAGTTGCATCAGCCTCACACATTTGTTCAACGTATTAGCATGAATCTGTTCTCTCTTTGCACAGGCGTATTTCAACAACGTGCTTCGAATTTAAATGAACTATAAAAATATTGCTTTTGGGTTTGTTCCTTTTTCTTGGAACAACTTCAGTGTCCGCCAAGCTAAGACAAAGGAGAGCAGACGAGGTATTAAATCGGCTGCAGCTTCTCTCAGATGAGGTAAATAAATATTTAAGATAAATTATATATTATTTCTCATCAAGGTGGGGAAAAAATTATTCTTAGAGTCTCGAATAGTAATAAATCCTGATATAAGTAATAGAGAGGGGTTATTCGTAGAATAAGGCGAAGATAAGTGAAAAAGAACTTTGTTCACACGAGAGTGATAAAGAATATCGTATCAAAGGTCCAGTAAATACCCTTCTTTTGAAACTAAGGTATTTGGCATTTGAGAGGGAGGGTGGGGGACAGAATACTACAAGGTCTAAACCTGTGCTGGAACAACTGTCTTGCCTCTCCCTTCCCGCCCGCACCATTTTCTATACTTCGTAGCTATGTTTTCTCTATATGAAAAAGAAAAGTATACTTTGAGATGTTTAATCATTGAATTTTCATGTTAGGAATTGCAGGCGAAAGAAATCAGTTCCCATATAGAAAATGAAGCACAAAGTACTAAAAGAGAGCCTCGACCGAGATGTAGCGTTGGTCATTTTTTATGGAAAAAAATGTAACTCTGGAAGTAGATAATTTAAAAATTCGAAACAAACTAATTTAATGATTTACTTTCTTTACTTTCTCCTGAGTCTCTTGCTTTACGACAAAGTTTCAACAAGAAGGGGTCATGTTTTAAATCACATTCGTAAACGTCGAACTTATGAAAGACTTCGACTTCACCACACGATCAAGCAGGTGTCACGTGATTTGGCACATAATCGCTAACTCGTCCCAGTCGGCGTTTCCATAACGCGCGCGAGTAAGGTAGACCTCTTGTTCCCCTTCCCATGATCTCTTTCTTTCCCCTCCTCCCTCTTTCCCATTACCCTCGCACTACGCACTCTATAAAGACAAACCTTAAACCTCTACGGCAGTCATTGTTTGCTCTTGTAACGCAATTCGCTCAAAGATGGCGTGACAACTTTACTTACAAACCATTACCTTATTTCGCAAAATATCAGGCATGTGCAATGACATTACGTTTGACCGGCCGCATCGATTTTCGCATACAGTTTTAAATAAGAAATCAGCCCTATTAGGAATGATATGCGAGAGAATTGAAACCGTCCTAGAAATCTGTGAAAAGAAACAAGAGCAGTGAAAGGAAACTCTAGATTTACCAAGCACAAGGGTTACTTAGAACGGTTATCCTGTAAATTTATCATTTTGTTTTTCTCATTTTGAGCTTTCTTATGACATATACTCTGCTTTACAACGCCGTAACTCACTGACATGTGTGACTGTTTATGACTGCTGTAAGACAACTTGACTCTGAAGCCTCAAAATAAACCACCTCTTTTTTTATTAATCTTCAAGACTAAAAAATTAATCAGGTACATGACGTTAGAGCTAAAATCTCATTGCTGTTATTACTGTTACAGACTATGCGAAATAATCTACTGATAAAATTCTTATTTTTCTCGAAAGCTGTGCCTCTATAGCTAATCAATGATAATCCTTGTGATCTCTTGAAAGTCTCTTGAATTCACTCGGTCGCCTAAAATTTTAGTAGAATATTATGAATTTGTGGCAACGGAATAACAGATTGATCCACAAATCTCTGCTTATGGCACAACAAAAAGACGCACCCCCTGTGAGGCAAGAACTTTAGATGTGCGGCCCTTTACTATCAAGAATAAGATGTCGGTCTTGTCCACGTCCTCGGGCCGCGTAGCTCTGGCGCGGACAGATATAATCGCGCAGTGGCCTTTAATGACACGTTTGGATGAAATTTGTGGGGTAATAATCAAACCCATTCGATCTTTCACGACTTTAACGTCAAAATACTCAGTGGCGCCAAAGTTGCAGATCTGAAAATGAACAAACGTGACTCGTCCTAAGGGAAGTGTATAATCATTACTGGCGTATCTTACTCTGAGCAGGGCCCTGGAGGGTTTGATCTTCTGGCGAGAAATTCTCTCAAAAGTGTTGCGGCCACGAGTGATACCACTGAGCCTGAGTTTGAATGGTTGGCTCGTGCAAGGCGTAAAACTTGCGGTGAAATGGACGTTGTCAGTTGTCTGCAACGTGACGTCAGTAATCCTAGCTCCTTCAGGGGTAATGAGTTCCAAGCGTAGGGAGCTTGTGTTGAGCCTCTCAGAACCAGCGACAGTGATGAGCATCTTGTTCAGTTTACCTTTAAGAAATACAGAATCACTTGTAATTAATTTGAAGTCCAGAATGGGACGAGTTTTTTTGACCAATCACAGACCGAAATAAAATCCCGGATTACATTTGACACTTACTTAAAAATTGCCCTGATTATATGCGAAACTTACCTGTAACTGGATTGGAAATAGGCACTTCTGTTATCTGTCTCCTGCGTCCCCGCATTGGAATGATGAAATATACTCCGAAGTTGACATTCATTTCACTGCTTGACTTAGCTTGAAACTCGTGTTCACCCGACACAACTAGGGTCCAGCCTCCTATCTTGGGGCGGTCGATCTGATAGACAGAGACCTGTGACAGACTAAGTTTTTCAGCTGAGATCACGATGTCATCGGGGTCTGTCAAGGTAATGCCTTGCCCTAAAAAAAGTTTAAAAGCAAGTATGCAAAAATTGATACAGTAAGTTTACAGATTATAAAAAAAGAAATAACTAAACAAAAAGATAAACAGGGGTGTTAGAAATGATAAATTGTGACACTTGAAGGTTAAAGAGGTAGGCAGCTAGCAACTTTGTTGATTTTAATATATTTCCATCGATTTCATTTATTCAATTTAATCCTTCTTATGTGGAGTTTATATAAAATAATTCATATTTGTACTGCGGTTGTAGATGAAAGTGGAAATGTGATCATCGCAGTAAATTTTCCAATTTAAGCAACTGGAAAGAAGAAGCCTGAAAAAAATCAGGGCTTCAACGGGATTCGAACCCGTGACCTCCGCGATACCGGTGCGATGCTCTACCAACTGAGCTATGAAGCCACACATTGGGAGCGAGGTCAATTTATTGAGTTCATATCTTCCCGTGCAGTGAAATGATGTGGAGTTTATATGAAATAATTCATATTTGTACTGCGGTTGTAGATGAAAGTGGAAATGTGATCATCGCAGTAAATCTACAACCGCAGTACAAATATGAATTATTTCATATAAACTCCACATCATTTCACTGCACGGGAAGATATGAACTCAATAAATTGACCTCGCTCCCAATGTGTGGCTTCATAGCTCAGTTGGTAGAGCATCGCACCGGTATCGCGGAGGTCACGGGTTCGAATCCCGTTGAAGCCCTGATTTTTTTCAGGCTTCTTCTTTCCAGTTGCTTAAATTGGAAAATTTACTGCGATGATCACATTTCCACTTTCATCTACAACCGCAGTACAAATATGAATTATTTCATATAAACTCCACATCATTTCACTGCACGGGAAGATATGAACTCAATAAATTGACCTCGCTCCCAATGTGTGGCTTCATAGCTCAGTTGGTAGAGCATCGCACCGGTATCGCGGAGGTCACGGGTTCGAATCCCGTTGAAGCCCTGATTTTTTTCAGGCTTCTTCTTTCCAGTTGCTTAAATTGGAAAATTTACTGCGATGATCACATTTCCACTTTAATCCTTCTTAATCTCCAAAAAATGAAGATATTAATTAAAAAAAAGTCAAACGAACCCAAAAAAAAAAAGAAAAAGATTTCTTGCAAAGTTTCCTTGTGGCTGTTAGTTGACTATTTGGGAACTATCTCTCCTTTTGTAAAATATGATATGGAAATAGCATCTGTATCCATGAGCGGTTAGCCAGCAGTGCAGGCGTCTTATATAGGCGAGTAAACGCTAAGAAGCTAGCGAACGCATTTGCCCCCCCCCCCTCCCCTCTCCTTCTTCTTGGCTGTCGCTCACCCAAATTTCTCTCTCTCCCAGCGTTTTCCGGCTGTAAAAGTCAAAGATAGCAGCCTAAGATCACATTAAGCCTCACCCACTACAACATAGATATAATCAAAAAAATAAAAAGTACAGACCATTTGTTCCCTGGCGCGTGGTGCTTACTGTTATAGTCAATTTTTCAATGGATTCATCAACTGAAAAGTTATAACGACGGGGTGTTGTATTTTTTACGCTTCGTTTCCTCTTGTGTCCTGAGCTTGAACCGATACTAAGAGTATTCGTCCCATCAAGCACACCCGCTGTCAGATTATTAAGCTTTTCCAGTTCTCCGTCTTTTCTAAGAGAAATAGTCTGACCTGAGGTACGCTCGGCGAGATCTTTGAAGGCTGGGTGGAGATGAGTGTGACAGAAACCTACACCAAACAATCGATAAATTCGTGACACTGGTCAACTAATCAATTGATCATTCGATACATAAGTCAGACAGATTGACTAATCTGTCTGTCAGAAGTTTGTTAGTCAGCCTATGACTCAAATTGGTCAGTCAGACGCTCTATCAGTCTGCTAGTCTGTTGGTCTGTCAGTCTGTTGGACTGCCGGTCCTTTAGTCTGTAAGTCTGTCGTTCTTTCTATCTGTTACTTTGTCGGACTGTCGGTCTGTTGGTCTCTTAGTCTGTCGGTCTGTTAGTCTGTCAAACTGTAGGTCTGTAAATCTGTCAGTCTGCAAAAGACGAGACCTTATCCTCTCTACCGGTTTGTCAGTCAGACATACAGCCTGCTAAATAGTATGCGAACAAGAATGTAAATACTTTACAGATGATTAGATCTCTTACCTGTGGTAAGAAAATTAATTGTTACCCCTAACTGATCAGAGCTAGCTAGGAACTGAAGCTCGGCAATTTTTGCTTCTGATGCATCTTTTGGGCCCGCGTCCGTAAAGACGTACATAGGGGATCCCCATTCTGGCCATTGGTAGATTGCTTCCAGCATCCCTGTGAATGTATACTCCGGACAATCCCCACCACCGTTTGCTGTAAGAGCATTAATAGCTTTCACGAACTCACCAGCGTCGCTTTCCTCTTTGACTATGGTGGCCGATTTCACTGCAAAATATTGAAGTGCAAATTTGAATAGTTTGACTTCTTCTGGAATTGGCGAAGGGTCAGAATGATATCCCCCCTCCCCACCACCCTTGTGTCCCTGTTCGTTTTCGATTACCTTTCAGAAGAACGATCAGTCATTGACAGTAAAGGGTAGTCTCATATCCAGATCTTTCACGGCCAAGCGGTACATTTCAGTTTCAGTTACACGTTAAGATCTGGGTATAAGATTAAATAAAGCCTTTAGGGCCGAATTGCATGGCACTCAAGCGTATTTTAGAGTAAAAAGGTTTTTAAATATTAATCGGGAGGCATGGAGAGAGCTTGAGTGCCTTGATTAGGCAGGCGGGACAATTGCTTGTGAGAGAAGCGAGGAGGGGGGGGGGGGAGGGGGATGTAGGGATGTAGGGATGGAGGATTTTGTTTGACTCTCCCTTTAATTAGATGCTAATTGGCAGTCAATTGTCTATAGTTGTTCCCCTACCCTCCCTTTATACTCTGTTAGCAATGACTGATCTTCCCTCCCTTCACCCTGAAAACCATGCTGTGCCCCCAAAATCCTTCACACCTCCCCTTCCTAATTGAAAAAAGCAAACAAACTGACAAACATAATACAAAAATAAAATGTTTTGTACGTACCAGGGTAGGGGTCGTTAAAAGGCGACAAAATGTATTTCTTCACACTGGAATTACGAGGATAATTTATGATATCTATGGCGATATTTTTTGCTGCTTGAATTTCTTCACTCATGCTTCCAGTGTTATCAATGGCAAATATTAGTGACACGTCTCCTTGGACAGCCATGAAGCTATCAAACACCGAGGCGCCGAGTTTCTTCCGTAAATCTTGAAGGAAATTGCCTCCTTCCGTTTCAGGGGCGGTTTTGTTCCCTGAGGTGGTTCTCTTGCTTCGCCGCGGTGCCGACGACTTGGTGCTTAAAAGATACATGATCTTGCCCAGAACTTCGCGCGCATATTTGTAGCTCTTACTTCTTATCGCTCGCGCTAGGAGTCCTTTCAATTTATTGAAGGTTTCTTTCCTGTAACGGAATCCTGAAGCCTTTGCTTTAGCCACAGCCCGTTCAATGTCGTTGATGGCCTCGAGGAACTTGTTCGATGGTGATAAGCGCGGTCTGTAAGTCCTGCTTTCCTTTGTATAGGTGATTTCTTCTCGTGTAATGTTTTTTGCTGGGATAGTGAGTTCATCGCTGGATCCACTGCTGTAAGACTCCCTGAAAGAATTTCGTCCATTTAACTTCTCTAGCAATTGCTCTCTGGGACTAATAATTCTTTTTGTCTTCTTCGGTGTAAGTATTTCCACGCTCCTCTGCGATCCGTGTGAGAAACCCATCAAGGCATCGCGAGTGAACTGCAGCGATGTGGAGAGGAAACTGGCCCTACAAGTTCCTACAGCTAATAAGAAGACAAAAGCGCTCGTTGCAAGAAGCGAAAGAGCTTCGCCCTTTATGATCATGATGTTCTCTTTGTGCTGCTCAAAACTTTTAAATCGTGAACCTTTTTTTGAGAGATTTTTATAGGCTAAATTTCAGTTAACTTGCTTGAGCATTTGAGGAACCAGTTTACGTGCTTACTTACCTCTGAGCATCTGAGGAACCAGTTTACGTGCTTCAATTAACGATTGTTATGTTTTTTTTTTGCTTTGTTTCGTTTTGTTTTTTTTCGAAAAGCGATTGATGCCTTTAACTGATGCTTTGCTAGAGTGAGTGGGCCCCAGATCCCATAGAGATCTATAGCATGTCTTTCGTTGATTCAAGGACACCAAGAGTACATAAGATATAGACATGTTGATGTTGTGTACAAATGGTTAACCACCAAAGTCGTAAGCTAACCAGTTGAAACCAATGATGTCCAACTGTTCTGAGAATCCAAGGCCAACAGTGCCGACTGCTGTAGTATCTCGCGGACAGCCCGCTACTTTGCGAATGGCAGCGTTGAGTTCCAAATGGAAACATAGATAATTTGCCAGGGCTTTCTGCTCTCACACCACTCAAATTTTGGTGATTTAACGTTCCTCTTTTAAAGAGGACAGTTGTGAGATGTACATTGTACACATTTTAAACCACACGTGCTGAGCGATTGATCCGACCAGAAGATCTCTTATTTTGCCATGACCTTGTTGCCGTCATCGTTGTGTCATGTTACGTCTTTCAGTGTTTTCTTTGAAGTTTTATTGCACCCATGACTTTACAAATTCACGTACAGGTAAAATCTTGAAAGTGTTCGAAAGGAGATGTTTTAATCGTGCAATATCAAATAACAACCAAACGAATTGGAGATGAACAAATGGTAGATATTTACCAAACTGCGAGGCGGCCAGGTGATTTCCTAGCCAGGTATTCTCTGGGATGTCACGCAAAGCTTTTGTATGGCAAGTGTTGCGTTACATCCTGCCTGAACCCACCATATCTCCTGATTAAAAACTCGCTTCACGGAAAACTTGTGACTTTTTTATTTCTAGCTCGTTTTCCAAATGCTTATGTATGTATACGACGTTTGATCACGCTGAGAACTGGGTCTAAGGCACAAGAACATCGATTAGATGAGGGTAAAAAATGAAAACAATACAAAACAAAACAAATATTTTTAATCTCAGCCATGGAAGAGGACTTGGACGATTTACGCGTTCTAGGATAGTGTCGTGATCTTGCCTAGATTCCGGCCAGCAGTTATTACAGGCCACCATATACAAAAATTGGGCAGCTAATAATTGTTCACTTGCATGTGATTTGGTTTCCTTAGTTTAGTTCTGTTCCATGTGCTTTGTAATGAACTTGTGAGTTCTTACGCCTCCTGTTCTTGACCGAGAACCACAGCATAGGGTAAAATGGCTCAATCGGCTTCAAACTATTCGTCATGTACCTTATTTACACCACATAAAATCTATGAACTTACGTATCAGCTACGGTGGAATCAATGTTCTGTTTCAGCGTAAACTACGTGTAGCAGGCACGTTCGACTATCCATTAGTGCTTCCTTGTTTTGATGGCCATTTTAAGAAAATTCATTCTCAAATTACGGGATGAGTTCTCGTGACACCTGTGTTACTTTGCTTCAGCCTGCTTCCTTCTCTCAAATTTGATGCTTACAGCTGGCTGTAGTCCAAAATCCAATTTTAGAATATTTTATATACATTCTTTTTTTAAATATTGTTATCATTGCCATCATTATCATCAGTATTGTTATTATTGTTTTTAGTAATACTATTATTTTTTTCCCAAGCTTCGAAACGCGACATACATACGAACATCAAAAAACAAAATCAAATTATCCTTAAAAGCCTTGGCTACATGGGTATAAACAATACAACTAATGCCCGAAATTTTTGCACAGGAAACTAAACACCTTTAGCCAAACCTATTATTTTACTGTTATGCCTCAAATGATATGATTAAATTATGTACTGAGAAAGCATACTGCCAGTAATGCAATGCGTACCAGTAACCTCACTTATACCATCCCCACGGATGAGGATAACCAAAGAAATTTAATTCCCAATAAATTTCGACTGAAACAAACTTACTAGCAAGCGTTCTTCTCAACCTGATAAACGTTTTTATTACAGTCATTATCCTTCGAGTACTTTGATTTACAATGTAACAAAAAAAGTAGCGTATAGTTTTCGATCTAACGAGTAAGTCTTTATTTTTGTCTCTCCAATTTAGCTTTCTATGGACTGTCGCTACAAAAATAACCTCGGCCGCTTGATATTGAAAGTCATTTGTCACGTGTTTGGACCCGGGTTTCTAAAATTCGGCCGCCGCTTGTTGCTTCCAGCCGTGGAGGACTGGAACTTAACTTGTGGTATGTGATGCCTAGTTGAGATTGAAAAGAGTCCAGGTTTTCGCGCGGTCAGCTTTATCTGTGACAGCGGTTTATCTTCTGGTTGAAGGAGAACTAAAAAAAAATCATAAACATATAAATAACAAAAATAGGGATTAGAAAGATGAGTCAAGCTAGAAAAACTAATGTCTATCGTTCAACTATAATACACAGCTTAAATGTTAAATAGCAAGCATCATGGACACATTGTCAACTGAATGAGGGTTATGTGGAATGGTTGTAGCTTTGCCTTCTCTCGCTAACCACAATTCGCTGTCTAGTTTGTTGCCCTTCCCCTCGTTCAAGGTATTTTGTTTCATTTTGAGATTCATTATTAGCTCCTAGTGATATTTTCCGCAGATTTGATTCGCTGTTGCGATTTCCCTGCTTTTCGGCCAGCGACATACTCTTGTGAAGCGCTCCAGACACTGACTAAAAGTGATTTGTACTCTGTGCCACTATATGCTTAAACAGTGGATAGCATTGAAGGCGCGCTCTGATGGGGGACTCTGAGTGGCTACTCAAACTCCGAAAAAAGAGAGCAAAGGGGGGTCCGTATAAAAACGACCAGGCGCCAATATTCCCCGGTACCGCTCGAGCAAGCGCGGTCAGTAAATAGTGTGTTATATGGCATTTGCACTAAACTTGTTTATTTTTAATTTTTCGGCTTTCGAGAGCCAAAATACACGGCTCAAGACCATTTTCACCGGAAAGGTTCGTATGCCAAAATCCTGGCCAAGCAAGAACCAATCAGAACACTCGGATTTACCTCAAGAATGCCTCACCATAAAAAAATAAATAATAACAATAATTTATAGACTTATATTGCGCAATCATCAATGTAAGATTTTTCAATTGCGCATTACAATTAAGTGTTAAAAATTCAACCCTTCATAGATACATTCAACCTTACATAGATACAAATAAAATTAATAACCTCCGTCACAATCTAACCTCGCTCCAGAAGATCCTTACTCAGCTGCACTCCGTGCATATGGCAAAGTTCCACGACATCATTATACTCCTTCATGGTCATCTTTCGGTAGCGATCCACCATCTCCCCCACCCTACCCCCTAGGGTGGATGGAGCCACAGACACTTTTTCTGGCGCAGTTCTCTTTTTCTGTTTGGCTTTTTCTTTTTCTTTCCGTTTTTGTTGTTTTTTCATGCGTCTGTCTTTTATCTGAAATACCACAAAAAAAAGATTACATTGTGCCTCTGTATGGTGGCTGAGGGCTGCCAATGAAGAAAAAAGTTCTTTACTTTAAATTTTATGTCACTTTATTTTCCATCATACATCTGGACTTCAATGAACCGTGTTCGCGTACATAAAAAGTGACGGATCTCTCAGTATCTCAAAGCGCCGCGCTCAAACAGTGTGCTTCGTGCGCCACTGTTATCGTTATTATCCAGGAACTCCATACTTTTTCTCACAAACCGAACGGTAACGGCAAAGAATGCCACAACAGCAATACCTTGTGCCAATGTTTTCATTGCACAAATAGAAGAAGGGTATTATGACCAAGAGTATAACTAAATCGCCACTTTAGTAGAGGCATACTGATGACGTTTTCTGAGGGTCTCAATGAGGTGATGGCTTTTATGGCTAATGGTTAACATCTTTCCGTTGTTTCCACTAGAAATGTTTTTTACGGTTACCTTTTTTTACGACTAACGGTTAAAATTTGTAAATTTTTACGCCTTGCGGCTAAATTTTGTGGCCGTTTTACTGCTATCGGTTAACCCCATTGAGGACCTCTTTTCTGTCTACGGGACAGAACGAAAGACAAAATTGAAGAATTCGCAAGACAATAATATGTCAAACACGGTAAGCTTTCCCTTTCTGTATGACAGAAAGCACTGAGAATGGTCATTACCCCCGCAATACACCCTGGTGGAGCGTGACCCTATAAGTTTAGTTCGCATAATTAGATACATGTAAGTCTTTTATATTGGATAACAAGATTCATCGTCGACTTCTCCATCATTTGAGGGCAATAAATTGAGTGAAAAAAACAACAACCAGACTAACAAGGATTAATAATATGATCAAGTAAGAGCAATTTTCAATTAAGTGCCAAAATTAGTCCGGAATGCCTTGTTTTTGCTTTACTTCGCTTTGTGATTGGTCCAGAAAACTCACGCCACTCTCTCAACCAATTAGCTGCAAAACTAAAAACCGAACACGTCTTAGTCGCCCGCGTTTTCCCGCGCTTTAGGCAGTCGCATTGTTTTTAACCTTGAGCTCTCATTGGCTCTTTAAGGTATTTTCCCTCTTCTTCTGATTGGCTATTATTTTCACTGATTTTGTTCAGATCACATGGTTTTCAGGGGGAATCATTAGTCGTCGTTAACAAAGTATAAAGGGAGGACTATGAGAAAAGAAGGATACTGAGGGTAGGGGTCGGGTCATTTTTACCGAGACACAACCAGAACCCTCAGACACCCGCCACCTCCCCTCCCCTTCCTTCCAGGAGACCAGTCCCATACCTCATCTTGAGTCAACTGGTCCACTTTCTCTGATAACTGAACAGGTGGTATCTCCAACAGAGTGGGTGATAAGCTCTCAATACTTCCACTACTTGTGGGTGACACAGGCCGAGAGCGCCGCAACTGGGGATCAGACCCTGGCCGCTGTGCTATAAAGGCCACTGGTTGTACAGGAGCAGATGAAGGGGTTAAGGGTCTCTGTGGTGAGGATGAGGGTCTAGATCTTTTTTGAGGGTTGGCTCGTGGTGAGGGTGGTCTTTGAGGTGATAGAGGTCTTTGTGTTCCAGTGCCAGACCATTTTTCGTTAGCAGGGTCATAAGCAGGTTCAGGTTCCTCAAAAATGGTTTCAGGTCTTTTGGAAGTTTTAGTGTTAGCAGTTTGGACAATCTCTGCCGCTTGTTTAGTGACCCTTCAAAAGAAATGAATGTTAAAAATTAATGCACCCAATTTGCCAGTTCATGCCATTATCTCATATAAATCAAGGCTGTGTAAGGTTATATTTTTATTGTTCTTTATTCCTTTCTTTTTTCTTTTTTTTTCTGTTGTGGAGCCTATGTCACCCAACACCTACGTTTTTGGAATTTTGTTCATGTACCTGTGAAATTCAGTGTTGTAACTGACCAGTAACAAGTCACTTTGCGGCCATGTCAATTTGCTGACCCAAATATACCACACCACATATAGATAACTAATGGTGTCAGCCAGTTGGTTTTGGCAAGTTGACATGTCCGCAAAGTGGCCAGGTACTGACCACTGCTTTCTTAGTCTAACTTCTAATACTTGTGTGCTGGGGGACATTCAATGACTTCCAGCCTCTTGACATAAAAGCTTTACACATTAATTTTAGAAGTTCAAAGAACATTGTAATATTGTAATATTTGATTTGGTATGATCTGTGACTGGCCATATTGAAGAAAACACTTAGTACCCAGCCATAACCCAACCCTTTAACTCCCAAGATCTGATGCATAATTCTCCCTTCTAGCTTCTACACATTTCCTTGTAATTTAGTTAAGAGAATTTGGTGTTAGATCACGATAACAACCTCTACCTGATAAGTTTGAGTATTCTCATAACCTGTTTGCTGGTCGGATAATGTTATTGGATATTATTGGGAGAAGTTTCATGCTAATCACTAATGGGAGTTAAAGGGTTAATCACGTGCAAACCCAAAACCAACTGTAACTTTGTCACTGGTATTGGCCTAAGCTGGCAACCAGTTACCTCATTCAAAGTGTTTATTGCTTAGTTCTCATTTCCCCTTCTGATATTGTCCTTTGTTTTCATTGGCTATTGCATCTTTGATTTTGTTTGTACAAAACTGTGAATGTCCAACATAAGAGCACTCAAACAAAGCCAAACAGGACAAACCCAAAAAATTGTAACAGCCCTGGATATGAGCCACAAAAAGTATTTCAGATTTGCAAATTGAAACAGAATATTGTACATGTATGCCCACCTCTCCTCCAGATACGACTGTCTACCAACTGCCAGTTCTCTGTAGTCTAATGCATCACTGTTATCTCTGTCCAGAGCCAATATCAAATCCTCCAAATCAACATCTGTGAGTGGAATCCGCCATGATCGGATAATGTTCCTGAACTCCTGCCGTGACACCACCCAGTTCTTGTCTTTGTCAGCTTGAGCAAACAGATCCAAAAGGCGCATCCTTTTGCGATCTAAGTATTTTTGAATGATAGCTAAGGCAGCTGGGGAGGGATGGTGAATGGTAGGTACCCCCCTGTCTTCACCAGTTACTGTTGTGTCCTCTTCAGTCTCTGGGGGAGGAGTAGGAGCCTGGTGAGTAACAAAATGAAAATTTAATACAAGAACATAAATGCGTTATTACACTGGCATGAGCCTCAAAGGTAACTGATAAAAGGACTTGTGGAAGCTTTAAAATCAGTAAAAGCTGTTTCATAGTATGAACCCACTGTGCCAGTAATTATGGTAGATCCATGATATTAAAAACAATAATCATGAATCAACACAATAGTTGAAAAAACTGACACAAAATTTCTAATTTTGTTGGTGGTATAAGTGGGGGAGGGATGATTGACCTCCACAGCCATCCTTTGTTAAAACTTGTATTGAAAATTTGGAGCTCAGCCCAGCCCTGTTTCTACATTTCCTTTAATTCTCTGAGAAATGGTAGAAGTATGGGTAATAACATGATTTCTCTTGCAATTTGGTGTTAATAAGCAGAAGTAAAGTTTTCATAGACAACAAAATTGTACAAGCTGGTGGGGCAAGTTTAATTTTTAGTCTTTGAAAAATTTACAAGTGCTTTTCAACAAATTGCTAGAGAAATCATGTTATTACTTGTTTACATGTATAATGTATCTGAAAAAACATCACGGAAAGCCAAGAAACATGTAGAGGTGGTTGTGTGAGCATAATCTTCATCATTATTAGCCTTATTTTTCTGCTCACACTATTACAAGTAGATAACAACTTGTAAGAGCTCAGAATATCCTTGAAGATCTTGTCAAGAATAAAAATATGCTTAAAGATCTTGGCAGGAATATGAAAGATTCTTGAAGATCTTGTTGAGGAAATAAAAGGTCCTTGAAGAACTTGACAGGAATATGAAAGGTAATTGAAAATTGATCTCAAAAAGAATTTAGAGGTAGAGGATCCTCAAAGATTTCTCAGAGATCTTTAACCCTTTAAATCCCAAGATCTCAGTAATAATTATCCTTACTGTCTGCCATACAGTTCTTATGATGTTAGTTTTGAGAATTTGGCATTGAATCAACTTATAATCCCCTTATTGATATTTTTCTTTATTCTTGTCACTTGCCTGCTTGATATTGTATTGATATTGTAAGGAGAAATTCTGTCTTGGTCACTTAAGAGAGTTACTTGGATTAGCATCTCAATAGGATCCTCAAAGGTCATTATGTAAATCTTTGAGGATCTACAACATAGGAAGATCCTTCAAATATTTTCACCAAGAGTAAACAGAATGACTTTTCCATAGATTCCATAATCTTATGTCTGGGCTGCTCCAGAAAAGATGTTTTATTAGAGAAACTGATCTGTTGCATGTTTTTGAATGAATTATCAGCCCTAACAATGTTGCTTAAACAAACTTTCTTTTTTCTCGCATTAAATTTCTGTGCCTGAGGCTTGACCCACATCCTTATGGCATGTGTTGACTTATTCAGTTTTTGTTCTTAGTTACTCAACAAGGAAAGCTCTCACATGATTTACAACATATTCTTAAACCCCTCAACTCCCAGGAGTGATTAACAAGTTACTTCTCCCTATAATATCCAAACATTATCCAGCAAACAGGTCATGAGAATATTCAAACTTATCTGGTTGAAGTTGTTATCTCGATCACACCAAATTCTCCTAACTTATTTACAAAGAAATGAGTAGCAGCTAGAGGGGAGAATTAACAATCAGATCGTGGGAGTTAAAGGGTTAAGTAACACACCTTTTTTATTGTAATCTCAGGTTTTCCTTTCAACAGTATTCTTTTCAAAACTCTTCTTTCAAGTTCAGTTTTACCAGTCTTGTTTTTAAGCCAGTCTTGTCTGAGCCCACAGTTGTTTAAAATTTCCCTGGTCTTTTTCCGTTCCTGCAACTGCTTCTTGTATCTTTCAACTTGCCGAGCGAATATGTCATCTTCAGAATCTTGATAAACATTCTTGTCTGAATGGTTTAATAGTCAAAGTAAATTAATCTTGCGGGGAAAAAACTTTCTTATTTTTAGTAATACAGTAATAATTAAGATACTGATATGTTTTGTAAATTCAATGAATCATCAGTGTGAACAAAAATTATGCCATAGCTTCTTCATCTGAGCTAAGTAAAGCCGACCGGGTTGATTTCAGAGATTTAGCCTTAACACTTTACTGGTTTTTATAAAATTCAATTACTCCATAAAGTAATCGACAGACTAGAGCGGATTGGAAAGACTGGCTGGTTCAGATATTTTCCCATATAAACAATCCTACCTGGTTGATGGGATGAACTTTGAAGGCGAATCGTAACTTGACCATTTCAACTCAGATTTCAAGGAACACACTAAGATTTTTACCTTAATATAGCACGCAGTAATAATCGTTCGCCTGATCAGACACTTACAATGAGGGACCCGTTACTTATCTACAGTCTTTTCTTAAAAACCGTGTTCATCGAGTTCGTAGAAAATTTAATTGCCTTCCTTGAACTTTTTCAAAAAGAAGCACGTATGCATGCACATGTACAGATAATGTTTTTAAAAGCTTCTTTAAAGAAATGATGCATTTATGTGCTTAAGACTGACCAAATATCCTGTATCATCCATGTCCTTACCTTTATCTTCTGCTGTCACATTCACTTCTCTAGCCGCACATTTTATGCTGGGCACAATTATAACTCGTCTTCTACTCAACTCCGACGATTCGCCCCATTTCCTAACGTTGTCACGGAATTTCTTCGAAGGTAAGAGATTTCGAACCTTTGGCGGTTTAATTCCATGCTCTTCGTATTGTTCGGAACCTGTTGCTTTCATAATCATTGGCTACGATACATAGATAACATAAATAAAAGTGCTCCAGGCCCTAAACCTAGACAGTCTTTCAGTCAATGTTGTCCGCCATCTTGGAAACTTTGTGAGTAACTGTTGTTACGTGTTGCTATGGACGCTTTGTGTGATCTGTCCCTCCCCTCCCCAATATATCACTGTTGTTTAACGCGCAGGCCTTCTGTTTAGTCCAGCGTCTTCAAGTCAAGACTTCGGAGGATTCTATTAGGGTGCTCTTCGCTAAGTTTTTCGCTAAGTTTTTCAAAGAAATAGCATTGAAAAACTGAGTTACCTTTTTTTCTTTTAATTTTGAAATCCAAACTAAGATATCGGACTAGCTCGAGGTCGAGGGAAATTTTTGATCGATAAGCTTGAGGGTCCACATGGAACTCTGCTTCATTTCACGCCCTT
Organism: Pocillopora damicornis; assembly: GCF_964200805.1. Lineage (NCBI taxonomy): Eukaryota > Metazoa > Cnidaria > Anthozoa > Scleractinia > Pocilloporidae > Pocillopora > Pocillopora damicornis. The sequence goes on along the minus strand of NC_142674.1, from coordinate 25,886,219 downwards.
GAACTAAGCTGCAAGCAGTATTTGATGAAATGCTAGATAAGCTATAATTGTTTAAAGCCGATGTCGTAAACCAGGGCAGTGGAAAACAGAGTTTATTTATGAAAATGAATCTTTCGGTTAATCAATATGTAGAGGATTAACAGTTTTTGCTCCGTCGCCATTAAGATCACTGTTTTAATTTAGAGACCTGGCTGTCGCGTCAGCTTACGTTACGTATTTTTTTTTTCAGATAAACATTTATAACCTATCATAGACTCCTTTATCATCGCAATGACCACAGCAGCCTCTAACTTTTTTAAATAGCGGCGGTTATTCGTGGCGCAGCGATATTTGATACCAAGTGCTATTATGGAACGACAATTCATCATTTTTTCACTTAATAACAGTAAGTCAAATTATTTATTTGGTATTGTCGATGTCCGTCCTCGGTTACAAGCACAATATTTCGTACAAACAAGCAAACACACATAATGATTCTAAACAAGATATAATTTAAAAGTAATAATAATAATAATAATAATAACAACAATAACAATATTAATAATATCATAATGATAATAACAATAATAATAAAAACTAGTCTATTAGGGTTTTTAACGTTTGCTGCGTTTGTTCTCCTGTTTGAATCACGATCAAATGTTTGCCTCCTTCAGGCGCCATAATGATTTCATGCTTCTTGGTGCGCACGCGCAAAATTTTCAGATCGTTTCGCGGGTCTGTGTCCCTCACGATCCCGCGCGCAATCCCGCAGAGCGTGTTACACATGGACACATATTGAAGGGTGGTCGAGTTGTCCAGTGTAGACCTGATCGGATTTCCATCCTCGCTAACAATGACAAGTCCTACAACTCCTTTATGAGACTGGATGCGTTCCAGCATTTCTTCAACTTCAAATCTTTTCTCGCTCGTCATCTTGTGGTTTGTAAGACTGACTGGAACAACATCCAAGCAAAGTTAAGAAAGGAAAACTGTAAGAATTTGCACATAATAATTACCTAAAAAATGACGAAACATACTGGCTTCTCAGTTATATTTTCTTGCTCAGACCCTCCGCTGCAAAGTACATTGGAGAAGTCTGGGTGAGAAGAGTCGCGTAATGTCGAGCAAATGTCCGAAATATGAAGAGAAGGTTGAATCAGTGGTTTCAAGACACCGTAATGGGCGTTCAGATTAAGGGTATAGAAAATTTAGATCTACTGGTCGACAAGTGTCATGTGCCACATGACACTTGTCGACCAGTAGATCTAAATTTTAAATAACAGTAATAATTAAAATTTGTTTAGTGCAAATAGCAACTTGAGTCTCTTTTTTTTCTCCTTATTTACCACAGAATAGTCCGATCCCTAGGGCAATAGCTTCGCAAGACGAGAATTATCGTGAAATCTGGCAAAAATAAAAGATGAGAGAACCTTGCTGCAGTTTGAGTTGAGAGCTTTTTCATACTTTCATTAGGAACTAGACAAACACTGGGGCGTTTGATGATAAGAACAAAAAATTGATTATCAATCTGCACTATGCTATGAACGTATCTGTGTGATGCTACCATATTATGTCGAGGCCAGCTGTAAAGAAAAAAATCACGCCGATTAAATTTCATTGGGGATCAAAGAATAGCGAATTTTATCACCTTATGTCTTATTCATCATCCCATTTATTCTATTCTGCTTTCATTTCACAATATAGATCTTGAAATGAATCTTTACTGTATTTTGAAGATGTTTTGGAGCGTGCCATTAAATTTTACAGACTCGTTCCGAAGAAAAACAAAGGATACATAAATAATTTGATGCCGGCTTCATGAAACATTTAGTAGTCACTTTTGGGCGACTTTTAATCATTTTGAATTCGATTGAATTTTTTAGATTTTTGGGAAATTTTTGCAGAAAATTCAAAATCTATTCAAACCGATCAGAAATGCTTCTTACTGGGTACCTTAAACAATTTACTAGAAAGACCAAAACAAAAAATTTAAACACGATTCGATTCTTTAGATCGGCGATCGATTTTTGTGTTTCGCTTTCCTCAAAGGACGTTATCTATCTCAGCCAAAATAAATTTTGACTATCAGATGGTATAAATCAGTATCGTCGGAAAACATCTTTAAAAGTTGCTAAATTTCTTGTTTTTCGTACACACCAAAATGTTAACGGCGCATGCACTGTTAAAATGCCGAAACAAACAGACAGCTCCACCGCGTGAAACGGCGCCATTAACATTCGTTTTCTTGTCATAGGCCTTTAGATGGATAATTATCTAAGAAAATTTGGGGGAAGTAAGCGAAATTTGCCAAAATTATTTAAGAATAGCGTATAGGCATAAACTGGGTCTAGAATTCTAAGGGTTAAGGACAGTGAGGAACGGTTTACGTATATGATTTTAAACATACTAATCTCGTTTTTGAGATAACCTCTACGCGAGGAAATAAAATCTCTACAAACCTGTTGTAGTTTCCAGCCTGGCGAAATTAATTTTTCCAAGTAATTTAAGACTATATGTAGAAGCTTATATCTGCGAAAAGAAGGCCGGGAAATCTCTCACTTCGATATGAACAAATCTTTTGAAGCGCAGCCAATGCAGATTACAGCAGATAATCTTAGCAACGGCGGTATTCATTTAGTCAGTCGAATGAAGAATGAATTTGCATGGAAAAATACTGTTATCGAGCGAAAGTCAACTGTTTCATTGTTTTATGACAAAAGGAGCGAAAGAGGGTATTATTGTTAAGACTTAAGTACACACTACCTTTAATTTGAGCGTACATTTCGCTTAAAAAGTCGCGTATCATTCAGACAGCAGTTATTAGTTTTCACTGAAAAAGCAACCTGACTGTAAAAGCAAATCTTATTACATTTATGTCCTGACTGTGAAATTATGTCTTTCGAGTGCTCCATCTTCTCTAAATGTTTCACGATACTATGTGATATCTGTAATCTTTATTTCATTTTATAAAACCGATTCAGAAATTTTTAATGAATTTCAGTTGACAATTAGTATCTTCTCTGAGTTGTTCGCTAATTATATCTATACCGTCTGTATAATAAGAAAATTTTATGAATCATCCTATGAAAATATCATTAATTATTAATCCCTTGAGATAAAATTGCTTGTTTGTTTGCTTGTTTAGTTTTTTTCTTTCTTCTCGTGGGATCAGATGGTTGCACACGAATTGAAGAAGCGAACCCGGTTTGTCCAGTGCCATAGAAAAACTCATTTGCCGTTGTTTTCGCGAGATTCACAATTAATTGTTATATCATTATTACTTGTTGTCAACGCTTTTATCTTTTACATTTCATTGTTTCACTATTTCGTCTTGCAGCAGGAAATCACATAGGGCGAGTCACTGAATCCAATCCGATCTGCAGTAAAACGGTTTAATCTTCTCCTTTACGGCTTGTCTTATTTCTCGAATTTTCGAAAGGAAGGATGAAATGATTTCTTATTCCTCTTGTAATACAAACAAGCCAGCAAATGACTAAAGTTACTCTTACTCGCCACAGAGTTACCACTTGTCGATATCTTAGCCCAACTGAAACATCTAAAAGTCCGTCTCTATACTCATTTTGCAGTTAGTGTGAGGACAGACACGCCACAAATGACCCCTAAGGCTCGGTTCATGAGTGAGGCACAATAACAAATTGAAGAGTGTTCTTGGGAAATTATGTAAGCAAGATGAAACGGCTGGAAAATGAGTCCAACGCTAACATCAGTGCATGCAAGATTACTGAACAGACATTTTGATGGTGGATGAAGGGAAGAAATCTTGCAGAGAGGGAAAAGAATGAGACCATTTCCCACAATGGCTGCAATGGAAATTACATGATCACGTAATGAAACAAACTGATAAGCAGACTTCGATCATATACGCCCGTGAAGCAACGAAATTGAACAATTCTGATTTGGTTCGTATTTCCTGTTAGGTTCTCTATGTTATTTTATTGCAGTTACCACTCTCTCACTGTTGAAGGCGTTGAGAACTCCCTTTTTGAATACTTGAACGCCAAACTGAACATTCAAAGAACGAACCTACTTTCCGAAATGACCAAGCGATTATGTGTAAGTCTCTCTAGCAGTGTAAGACTTTCAAATGCGGAAGGGGGGTTTTCTGTTCAAAAAACAAAAATCTAGTTTAAGCGTTTTCGGTCGATATCATTTATTTTTCGGGTAATTTTTTCATATGGTGATTTTCCAATATTTCCAGTGGCTTATTTTTTCATTTTACTTCAACGAAATATAGAGGTAATTTTTTCTTTTCAGCTGGCTAATTGCGGTGCTAACATTGTTTTCCCGCACGCTACAGCCTTCTCGTCGCAAAGCAATTTTCATTAATTTTTTAGTTGTGTTTCCTCTTCAGTTCCTAATCGTATTCATTCCGAGGAAAAATTGATATCGAGCTAAGATTTTCACAAAGATTTTTTAGCCTTGCACTTATGTTTCTTGATAAGTTTAAGAGTACCACCACTTACTCACATATTTTGACGACGTGCAGGCAAACTGACTCTAGCTAATGAGTTCTAAATTTAGGGAACACACTCGCGGCAAAATAATTCATTTTTTTGTTATGAATAAGAGGAAACTAGCAGACGAAAGACTATTAAAAGAACAATGCAAAAAAATTTCAACTAGTGCTATGATAAAAGCAACAAGAAATCATTCGTTACATGTGGTAATCAGGGTCGGCCAGGGTTTTTGGGTATTCGGTATTCAGGGGCGTTTTAAATCGGGTATACGGTATATTGCAGCTTAAATATGGGTATTCAGTATATCACTTTCTTTGAATTTCAGGTATAAAGTATTCAAAGCTTCGATTATTTTTGGGTATATTTGGAGGAATTTGGGGTATTTTGGGGTATTTTGTCGATTTTTTTTTCGGGTATATTGGTATTCCACTACCCCCCCTGACCGACCCTGGGTAATAACCTCTCTCGCCCAAACCAAGTTGTAGGAAGTGAGTGGAATTAGCGAAATAGCACCGTTCAGATCCATTAGATGGTGTGCTTAAAAAAGGAATAAGCAGATACCAGGCATTTCGTTCAGCAAAAGCTTTCGAGGAATGAAAATGGCATTGATCATTTCATTGTCAAGATGTGAATTCTGAAGAAATGAAACTAATCATCCAAAGCTGCGCACTCTGTGCAAACAAGCTATAAAATTACGCCGACCAGAAAACGCGATAAATTTGCATAAATGAAGACTTTTTCAAAATAACTATTTGAAACAATTGCGAAAACGATGATGAAACATCCACATGGAAAACTGAGATGATATTTCGGGAAATGGTACTAAGATTCAGAACGTTCACGTCTTTTGTCGGAGATTATAGTGGTTGATATTTGTTAATTCATGTACGACGAAACTTCAGATCCGAGCGTGCGAGAGTAAACAAGCTTGCGTGTCTAGTGTCAAACGAAATTTTAGCGATGTGTCATCAACACAATAATTATAAACGGACAACAGCGCGTCACACTTTTCCGCCGTCTTGAATACTAAAGAACTGAACCGAGAGACAAGAGTGCCCGACCGAGCACAGCAATTTTTTTTCAGTCGCCCGAATCCAAACGTTAGTCGCCTCTGGCGACCGGGCGCCGCTAGGCCACATGCCTGGTTGTCAACAGTAACTTTTAGTGTGCTGCCTTTACAGTATCCAGGTTACATTTCAAGTTGCTAACGTAATATCAAAGGAATCATTTGCTTTGACGAAGGGCTAACGCTCGAAGCTTCAGCTTTGAAACCCTTTACGGTGGCCAATTTACGTTATCAAATCAGTTGATAATATTAAATTACCCTGTTATACTCTCTCACAGACGCAGCACCACAGTTTCTTTAGAAATTTACCCCCTTTCTTGCTGTTTCAGGTGGGTTGCTTAGCTTTGCTTCGTGTGCGGAGTCAAACGTTTCTGAGGTTGTGGAATTGATAACTATATAACAAGCTCGTTTTTTCATTATGACCTCATTTGTTTTTTGATTTGATTTTCTCAGTCTCATAAGGCTGCAAATGTGCTTTCAACCTCAGGATCAACTGACTCTAGCAATTTCTTTGGAGCTCAGTTTTAAGGCTGCTTGCGGGGAATCAGAAGGCAGAAATCCTCTTTGTTCTCCGATGATATTTTTCACTTTGTCCTTTTGTGGTGAAAAAAAAAAATTAGAGAGCTCCATGCCATGACATCTGTGAAGTTCTTTTAAACATAACGAAGCATCTTCTCTTGCATTTAAGTTTTCTGTACCTTTAGGCGTTAAATCTCAATAACGAAGAGAAGAGAAAAATTTCTGTAGTTTGCGTAGTTTGGATAGTTTTTTTAATTCAAGAAATAACACAATTGTTTTACTGTGTCCTTTGCTGCTTGTCTTACTTCTCTCATCTTCCAGCAGTAAAGAATGGGATTCAAAGACGAATTTAAGTAAACCAAAGTTGCTGTGGAAAGCCAGCTAACCGCGCCTTCGGATGTCACTCCTTGTATCCATAATATAGATTCAATCCCATAAGGAGCATAGCAAAAAATCTGTGCCAACTGTACCCATGATATGCTAGAAACTGTCTTCTTGTACCTTGTCATGTCATTTAGCGGAATTCCTCCCCCGTTGGGCAGCCCATGATTGACGCTGTCTCGGACTCGTGTTTGATGCTCCAGCAACTTGATATAAATCTTTATGTAAGAGAAAATAGAAGTAAGAAGGCAAAGTATCAGAAAAAAAGCAACTACAATCCAGGTGACACGAATACTCCAAAGATACATTGATCCACCAAAGACGCTTACTGACCAAAGACATAACAGAACTACACGGACACGTTTCAGGGTAACAACTTGTCTGTACCTAAGCCCCAATAAGAGAGCAAGAAGTCTGTCTAAGCTTATAGCGGTGGATGTTAAAGCTGATACGCCGCATAAGATGTAACTTGAAACATAATTTCCTAAGATGAAATAGCTCAGAAGATCTCTGTTCATTTTTGTTGACCGAGGCATCACAGCCACAGCGTAGAGAGGCTGTGAGATGAGGCCAACACAAAGATCAGTGAAAGCCAGACATCGAAAAAGAAGCTTTGTTGGAGGGTGAAGAGAAGAAACTTTACGGAGTGCCACAAGAATCAAAACGTTTCCGAGTGTTGCTGTTATGGAGAGAACAATGTTCAAAACTGGAATGAAAACGTGACGTTGTTTCCCCAACGCTGACAAGGCTGTGCTTGTTATGTTTAGCGTGAGCTCTCTTGTGAAATTTTTTCCCATAGCAAAGCCCTCCATTGCTCAGCCTAAGAATTAGAGTTTGGGAGGATCGCAATCTCGGTCTCGCTCACTCAAAAAAGCACAATCTGTCTCCTTCTCCTGACGGTTTTTTTACGTGTTTACTTATCAGTACCTGTTATAGTATTTAGCCAACGACTTGCAAATTGGGTCATCAGGCTTTCAAATACTTTATTCTTAGTCGCATAAATAACCCGTTTTTGGTTAACAGATATGTCAGCTTGCTTGTTTTGATAGCACAAAGGGTAACAATATATGATTATTGACGCATTTAAGTTATTGTTGTGCACGTGGTGGTGTTTGGTGGCCAACCAAGACCTTTCAAGTTTATTTAAATTTACTTCATTGACATTAATTTTACAAGATATGGATAGAAAAATGATCCATTTACTATTGTCATCATCTCTGAAATGTTTGTATTATCACGATAAATTTCGGTGCTAATCGCTCCATTGGAAGTTTATCAAATGATCATTTCTTAACTATTCATCGAAGTGGAATTGGCTATGGTGGATATTTAACAAGCTGCGAAGCGGAGATGTAAATATTCACCTCTAGCCACCTGCACCTGCACTTTAATTTCGTGTGCAGAAATTTCAAAACCCTATTTTAACGATAAATGCTTACTACTACGTATATTGAACAGTCAAAAAGATAAATGCCGAACTGGGAAAGAAATCTGAAGTTTAGTATCATCCAATAATGTTCAGTTAAACAAGACTGATGAGCATATGACTAGTCTATTACATAAATTCTGGATAAAACAAGTCGTGGAATACCGGCTTGTGGCACTCCGGATTCAAAGAGCAGAGGGTCAGAGAACTCGGAATTCATGAGCACTACTTGTTGTCTATCAGATAGATTAATGATGAACAAAGCCACGCCGGAAGGCCAGACTTAATTTTCCATGATTTTCTCATTCAAAATGCCTTCGTTTATTTTCTCAAAGGTTTTGCTCGTGTCAAGAAACACAACAACGGACAATAAGAAAATAACCACCGTTGCCTATTTCTCTAAAAACGAGTTTCGTAGAATCATAGCACAGTACTTTTCACGATGAAAGTTTAAATAATGGGCTGGTCGATCTTAGCTTTATATGTAAGTTCCCGCGGCAAAAACAAAATCGAAAAATGATTAAATGAGAATCCATTATTATACTAGCTAGACTGTTTCTCGAAAACGCAATCCATTGCTCGAATAACCACGACAGATTTGCCGCCGAAGTGCACCAGAAAGGCATGATTAGTATCAACAACATTCAAATAGAAAACAATGCTATCCTGGCACTTGAAATATCTCTTTAGGCCAACTTCTGTAGTATCATCAGAATGGGTTCATCTATGTTTCAAACTTTTTAAAACACTTTCTCAGACAATGATTAGAAGCAGTGATGTGAAATTATAACATTCAAGACTAATCAGCTTACTACCGCCCATCTTATCAACAAATTGGAATAGAGAACTCGATTGAAAAGGCCCGTGAGTCAGTAGCTGTCTACAAAAAAGATAAAATGTATTGGGCTAATAATACGCTAAAAATATGCTACTTTTGGTTGCTAAGCGAGCGTAAGCTGGGGATAGAAAAATATATACACTAATCAGAACTAACGCAGCGCTACTGGATTTTCGTCAATCTTACTCTTTGAAGGAGCCTAATTAAATGTCATTTTAGTTTATGGTGTCCTTCAAATCTACAGTTAGATTCAGACCAACAATTTTGCTGCAATGAATGGAGTAAACGAAACGAGTTTAGCTTATATAAGTTTATTGAAGCATTTAGGGAGTGCTTTACAACAAGTAAATTATTCTTAATTAGATTAGGAAATATTACTTATACTAGGAACAACACTCACAAACTTACGCAGCATTTCTGACTTGATCAGTTATAAAAATTATCTTAACAGCAATTTCTTTTTTTTGGTTTTTTTGTCTCTATCAGCCTACAGTCAATAACATCAACAAAGCACTGAAAAGTGCACCAAGTGAATAAACGGTAAACTAAGAAATGCAAAAGTGAAGTAAATAAACAAGTTTTTCTTTGAAGGAAATTCCACTTAACCTCCATTTATAAACTATGAAAATGGTTATCATCACTACCGAAGCATTACTAAAGTAAAAGTACGATAAAACCTACGTCTTAAATCAAAAACTATGAAATATTGAGGCTGAAATTCTCGAAATCTAAACTACAAATTACCACAGTGTTATAAGAATACAACCTTAGAGGTTCAGCAATTCTGCTATTAAGCCTCAGTCCTGCACAAGAGGGTCTCAATGTGGTTAACCGTTAGCCGTAAAACGGCCAAAAAATTAGCCGTTAGGCGTAAAAAGGAAAGAATTTTAACCGTTAGCCGTAAAAAAATGTCAACCGTAAAAAGGTCTAACCACAAAATAAGGTCTCGAATTCTTTTGTTGAGTCTAATGTGTTATGCGTTTATGTGTTCTGGTGGCGAGAATTACAATCGAAACCGGAAGTGTCGAAAGTGTCTGCGTAATTTGTCGCATGGATGTCGTTGCGTGAGTTGACAGACGTTTTGACAGCTCTAGTATTTTACGACTTTCTACTTTCTTTCATGCTGACTTGTTGCGATGGCTGTATTAAAGCGATAGTAAGTCTCTATCGCGCTGGAGAAGAGAAGCCTATAGAAATATATAAGGCCAGGGTTAAAGTCGCGGAAGAGAATAAATTATTTTCGTCGTTCCAAAAAAATATTATCGAGTTTCTTGGGCTCAACGAGCAAACTCAAAAGTTCGGCTTGGGGTCATTTGACCTGAAATTTTACCGCCTGACGAAAATCAATGGCAAAGCGGAGAATTACGCCATAACAACACAGCAGCAAATGGAGCTGGAATTGCCCTTCTTGCTTGGCTCAGATGGGGAAAGCGAGCTAAACGGTAAGAAATCCGTAATTTTAATAAAAATGGACAATATGTGTGTATACAATTGCTCAGATTTGCTTTATTTAGAAGTTGCTGCCAGCAGGCACATGGTAATACTTTCGCTATCGCCAGTCAAGAACCGATTATGCTCTGGAGTTTTGTAATTTCTGTATCGAATTCTGTAAAAAACCTAGTCGTATAACATTTTTAATGCACGTTTTTGCTGGATTATGTACTAGAAAAGTCACGTTAAGTTATTGGACGCTGCACAATACCGGACAAAACGCCCAGGAAATCGATGCAGCAAAATGTATCGATGTAATTTTAAAAAACGCTCAGTGCCCGATTGATCAAAGAACAAAGGCGATAAGTGCTGTGCAGTCGAGCTGGCAAACAACGCGGGTCACCTTAATTCATACAATTCTGACCAAAATTCAATCATCTTTTTTTCAGTTCATGTGATACAGTCTGTCATTCACTGGGGGAAGAACCCTGTCGTGGTGGTTAAACGACAAGATGACAATGTCAAAAGAAGCAACCCCCAGAACCCAAAGGAAGAATAGAAATCATTAACTAAAAGGAAATCACGTCAAGATGCAAAAGAGGATAGAGCGCTTGTGAAGAAACTTAAAGAAGATAATGCGATAGCTGTGCGAACCGATCGTCAACAGAGTGAGCTACGTGCGCTAAATGCACGTACAGTATATTAAAATTTAATATAACGATAGCTTCGGCAAATATTTCAGTATAAGCGAAGAAAACGGCCAGAACTCTATAAAAGTACAAACCTGTCTTTGATCAAGGATTTGGGGATTTCCTTTAATTATTAATTTTCACGTGGCTGAATTTCTCGTAGCAGTGAAATATGAGGCTTTTATAGCATTCCATGTAAAAGGAAAATTCTGCGTTCGAGTTCTGTTCCCACCATACGTATGCTTATGTCAGATTTCTTAGCATGAAGGAACTACTAGGATTTCCTCGTTCATCTCAGAGTTACCCTCAGCATCTAATTCGCCGGGTGGAAAGAGCCAATGTCGTATCTAAAAACACAGCACGTCGACTAATAATACTGTAAGACTCTTAGAAATATACGGCGATACTGCACACTAAAATGTCTTCAAGATATATATCGTTGTGTTTTCATTTTAGCCTGTTTTAACAAAAATGTCTTACACCTGAAGTAAAAAAGCATATTGGAGTTATGCACATATAGTTATATTAAAAAGGCCAGTTACTCCTTCTGTATTTTTCTTATAATTTGTTTCAGAGCTTGAGAAACTTGAAGGTTCGACAGCCATCAATGAGGCAAAAATCAAATACGGTCTTTGCTGCAAGTCGTACTCCGTTCAACTTGACAGAAAGACGGCAGCAAAAATATCATTTTTCAAAACAAGTAAGTATTTTTGTGACAACGACAGTAATTGCGCTTTGCTAAATAATCGCTTTTAATTTACCTTTAAGAACTTTTATTATAAATTTAATAACGTCCTTTAATCAGGTTATAGTGTCAGAATTTCCACGTGATCCGACTTCAATGAGGTAACACCATACACGGTGTCCCACTCAGCAATCCTGTAAAACAGCGGATATTTATTTTAAATTGTTACTTTTATATTGAAGCTTAAAAGTTTAGTTGTATGTACGCATGTGTTTGTAAACTGTCTTTTTCTTTTGTTGTTATAGCCCACTTCAATGCATGTCAAAAAAAGAGAGGAGCCGGAGTTAAGGGAGTAAAAATGTTAGAGAACTTCTTTACCAAAGAAGCTGCAAAATGTTTACCTGAACCTACAGGCTTATTCTGACCGTATCAAATGACGATGAACAGGATCAATATGACTGCGCGGACGCAATTGTTTCTGAGAAGTAATGTCGCTATTCTATGACTTTTGTTACAGTGTACGTTAGTTTATGTCACAGTCGTTTGTTTATTTCCTGGATGTGATTGCTTATTGCTACACCTACGAACTGTTCAGAGAAGGGCGAATAAGCTAGCTTTGGTAAACCTTGATAGTTTTTGATTATGTGACTATACGTTTTCTCGCCCAAACTGGAAAACTGGAGGACTGAATCTTCGCGGACGGCACAATAACAACTGGGGGAAATAACTCTGTAGAGACTACTCGGCAGCGAGAACGGAAACTCGTCACGATTTCCTGGTACACGGAGATCTACTTCGAGCGAGCTTATACGGACGTCAAGGATAAGACAATCTTTGGTTCCACAGTACTTTTATTCTAGGTCAGGCCAACAAGCGACATGACCTCTAGCATACTCTAGTTTGTAATCATCAAAGCTGTACAAGGTACTTGCTTAAGAAGTAACTGGTGTAAAGCGCTATTGTTACACAAATCGCAATATTTGAATAAGGACACAAAGGAGCGGAAAAAATATCTCTTTGAAGTTAAACGAAAACTACTTAATTATTCCATCTGTTTCTACGACGGAAAGAATCTCAAAATTAAAAAGACGGATGCAATAAACTCTAGGCCATTAAAGTAGGAAACCTAGGTGCGAATTTACAACTCTGATATAGAAAAAAATACCTATCTTAATTGCAGTAGCGCAGCTCAGGAAATAAAAAAACGGAAAAGCAATTAAAAGTTTCTGCTTATTTATACAAGATTGGTTTGGAAACCATTGCATGAAAAGAAATTAGATTTACGAGTATAAACTCAGCTGCTATCTACCATGAAAACCAATGTTTCCAGAAAGACCATTAACACTTATATTTACCTAAAAAAACCATGTAATAAATGACAAAAGTGCCGACAAGCAGGTGCATATGATGAAAGCGAGTAACAACAAAAATCTATTCAAAAGCTACTGTGGTTTTTTATGTATTTTTTAATTTATTGAAATGAAAGGACTTGAAATGGTAAAATGTGAAAGTTTACGAATGAATATGTACCGAATAACACACACGGGAAAATCAGTAAATTTTCCCGTAACAATTATCGACTAGACGACGTATTACAGCGAATAGTTTTTAATTAAATGTGAAATGTCTAGGAAATAAAAGTCAATAAACATCTATTTACCAGATGCTCTCAAGAGTTCAATGCAACGTGTTCTTTTATACAGTGCTATATAATAAGTAAACCATGAACCTGCGAAGATTAACGACTTGATCAGTCAACAAATCAGTTTCATAACGTAGCAGATGGCCACTAGGATACATTGACTAAGAAACTACTTCAAGAAAATTTTAGGATCTAGGCGACCTAGTGTTTTTCATTTACAGTGAAAGTGATGACTTTGATATCGGTAGTCCATCAGCTACAGCTTTCCCAGCTGACTTGGAAGAGGAAGACTGCGGTGGAGAAATAATAGAACGCGGTTCTGTTGAGTTCGAAGGCGGGAAAAGCGAAGTCCCTACCTCAAATGACGAAGACGACACTGAGGATCTTACAGCTGATGATCTGATATCCTGTACTGTGTAAGTTTTACCAATGAACTTTGTTGCTTTTGTTATACCCGCATTGGATGAGTGCATGTGTTTCATTATCACAGGGCACAGTTCTACTGACAGCCCACAATACCTTACTAAATATAGTCTGTAAAAGGTTACAATTGCCCGAGGTAAAATTTAATCTAACTGTTTTTTCTTTGTTGGGCTCCACAGATGCGTAGAGAGGGCTCATCCATTGGCCGAAAGGTTAAATAAACTAATCAAAGAAGGAAAGATTCCCGAGGAATGTCTATTTTACGGAATAGTTACAATCTAAATTGACTTGGTAATCAATAAATAGTCATAAGATAAGCCTCTAGTCTTTTTATTGCAGATATCAAATAGAGTGTTTTACATTATGTTCGATACAACTTATTGTGTTTGGAAATTGTGACAAAAATTAAACGCTCATACGTGCTCTCATTTCGTCAAGTTTTTAAACAAGCATTCCATTTTGCCATAGCAAAATTGTTTCCGTTTACCACCGTACGCACCCTTTAAATGGCGTTTAATTTCTCATACAAATCGAATACACTTAAGAAAATTATTAATTTGATTAACTCACACTCTATTAAGACGGTTCTCTCCGTTTATGACAAAAGCCTTTGATACTAAGAGCAAAATGTTAAATGTCAATAACAATGCAATCGCTTGTTTTCAAATAAAAGTAACTTGAAAGTTGAACAAATCACCAGAAGTGATGCAATATCTAATTTAAAGAAGATACTTCGTTAAGTGATACCTCAGTGCTAATTAATACCACACGACTAATTCATTACCGAACTACAAAATATTAGCAAATTTCAGGAGATCTCTTACTAGGTCTGCCACAAACAAATTTACGAAATGGTTTCTCAATACAACAATGAAAAGTTTGCAAAGTACAGCTATCTGCATAAACGAGCTATTTTTCAAGTTGGTTGTTTTTTGTTTCTTACTTTCTTTCTCTTCTGATTTTATCGATAACGGAAGTTTAATTCATATCTATCCAATTTTCCTTATTCTGAAACCGATTAAATTATTTATTATTAGCATTCTTTGAGAATTAATTCATTGTTTTTTTTGTGCTTTTATTATTATCATTTTGTTAATCAATGACAAAGCTTTCCCATATTCTTCTAATACTTATATGGAGAGAAATTTAACTAACACAAACCTACACTGACTTAGTTTAGCACTGAGAAGGAACGATTATGTACCCTAACGACGGTCACTGGCCCATTTTCCCAATCTCTTAGCAGAGGCCGTCTTTGCAACTTCTTCACTTGGTCCTGCGTCTTCATTTCCGAGATCTTCAACCCTGGAGTATTTTGCCTTGTCATAAGCGCCCAAGTTAAGAAGTTCCACGTACGTCTTAGGAAAAAAGTAACAAATGAGGGTAATACATTAGCTGCAGAGCGCTAAAACACTGGAAAGTCAAGCTTAAAAGTGCGATCACTTCCCCGGCGTACTGAGAATCTCTTTGGTTTAAAGTCGCGGATATACTAAGTGAGTTTCCTATTTCCTCTCTGAAAATAGAGAAGTTGCAAGTAGGTGGGTAGAACTGACCAGATTTATGCCCTGAGGACGATAACAACCGCCATAAATATCAGAAGGAGCCAGCGAGTTGAAATGCCCGTAAATGGCCTGACGGGCTGGAAAATGTCTCTTACCAGAAGTATGAATGGTCTCAGCTGAAACTTTTATAAAGCGACCGGAAATAAAACCAAAGCTACTAAGTATTGCTCCCAACACATGGGGCAAGGTAAGAAGTTTGAAAAGCTTTCGAGTCTTTAAAAAGCAAAAAATATGAGGAAGTTGTCAATTCTAGAAACAAACCTCTTCACGAATGTATTTGTCCATTCTTTGTCGCAGGCTTTCAAAAGGAGGACGGAAGTCAGGGTTACGGTTCCAGCACCTTTTTATGATATCATACCTGAAATTTAACAATCATGGTATACTCTTAACTACCTTTTTATGGATTGTGTAAAGAATACCAGTAAGGTCCTCCTACTGGAATCTTTGATTAAAAATAGTATAGGCAATGGTTAAGGTTTGTCCTTTTATTGAAAATAGTATAGGCAATGGTTTAGGCATGTTCTGGGACGTTGAACATATCACACTACTACACTCGCTCTGATGTTTTTCAAATACATTTTAATGTCATAATTGTCCACACCGCATCTCGCTGAATACGGTATGCTCCTGGTTCACATTCACATAACGGAAACCTACTGATATGATTGTAGTTCAGTTGCTTTATTGCAAAGATTTCAGCAATGAGAACGGTAAAATATGTCGTCTTGGATCTTAGGTTATTTTTAGGAACACGTTGGTATTATGCTAAAAAAGTGCAACTCACAGTTTGTTATCAACATGATCGGGCTTTGGCATCTGATATCCCTTGGTGACCTCTGCAACCACCATACCTTCTGACCATCCGTCGTACGGAATTCCTCCTGTCAAAGGATAAGGACAAATGCATGTCACATTTCTTAATTTATCAACTCTACAGAGACCGTGTCACAACTAAGTTACAGGAAGGAACATTACGTAAGAACTAAAGAATTAGCTTAAAGAATTTTACAGTGATGAATGGCCAAGGAGTAAGTAAAAACAAATCTTTATTAAAATAATAGTAATTAAAATAGCATCACTTCTATAGCGCTTGCGCATTGCTGTTCTAAGCGTTAAATGTATTGACTGAACATAGCTTGGCTTACCAAGGGTAACTATCTCATACAGAACGATTCCATAGGACCACCTGGCAAGAGCATATAATCAGAAATATTCTACAATTAATCGCTGAGTGAATTTTGAACGTGAATTGATAAGGAAAAATCCAAAGATATTAATTTCGTTAGTTTGGTGGAGTAATATACATATCTATACATACACATCACTCAAGGTAGAAAGTCCAGCAAGTTCTCCCAGCAGAATCTCTGGTGCAGTCCATTTGATTGGCAAACATCCCTGGAGAAACAACCAATAAACGTTTGCCGTACAAAACTTATGTCCTTTTTTTTTTCAAAGCCATCTTTAAAAAATTATGAAGCTGCATAATGTAAATATGTTTCAATGAGAAAAGAAAGCTAAATTTCTGGTTCCCTTATAGGTCAATCTAATGTTAGCCTTCGTAAAGCTGTCATGGAAAACAGAAAATGTAACTCCTTTCGCGAGACTTTACAAAAAACGTTAATGAAATTGACATATCCCGATGCCCAGGCCAGAGTATTCATTCTGTTTATTTCTACCTCTGTTTTGTTTTGTTTCTTTCTTTTAATTCAAAGTGAGCTATGAAACCCTGTTGGTAGTCGAGGTACATTAACATTGTGCAGAGAATATGCTAACGCTTACAACTTTTTTCCAGAAAAACCCCGCACTGAAGCAACAAAAAAATGTTTTCTACCTTTTTGGCATTTCCATGGCCATACTTGAAGCTTTGATATGCCATACCAAAGTCTGTCACTTTGCAAACATAGTTTTTGTCAAGGAGAACGTTTCGAGCCGCCAGGTCACGATGGATAATCTATCAGAAGATAAGGAGCCAGAATATAAAAGCTAAGAAACGATAGGTTTATATAGTGCAGCGGTGAATCAAACGTCTGAGTATATTCGAACGAAAAAAGGGCTCAAACTTAGTCGGCCCCATATAATGATTTAATGCTGACAAAACCAAGATTTCTATTTTTTTTATTAAAAAGAAAATTTTACAACAGCGAAAATAACGTTAGTGATAACAATAATAATGATAACATGAATAACTATGCTAATAATCATAATAATTATGATAATAAAATGAAATCTAGAAATGGTAAACCAACAGAAGACCCGTTGTGTTCCAAAAAAGAAAAACACAGATGGTTCTCTCTTTACCTTAGTTTCCTTTTACAGATTTCTAGGGAGTTCCATTTTTCCCTTTATTCCTTTTTTTAAGTGTCGCAATAAGGTTTGTACATGAATATATATATATATATATATATATATATATATATATATATATATATATATATATGCAGTTAGTTATATATATATATATATATATATATAAATATTTTTCATAGTCTATCTTTGCGGCATGGTGCTCGATGCGTTCGCAGAGCGTGGGTATATCTGAAGGTTGAACTAATCAATAAGACTTAACTTTTCTGTGACTCTGAGTTTCACGCTTACGCGACATTAGACAGATTTTTGAACTCTGGGTCACAGAAAGTTATGTCTCAGTGATAAGGTCAACCCTCATATATATATATATATATATATATATATATATATATATATATAATAAACCTTGATTGTAGTCTATCCTTGCGGTATGGCGCTCGATGCGTTCGCAAAGCGCGGAATATCTGAAAGTTGGACAAATCAATAGGACATAACTTTACGAGTTTACAGATCTTGATCTGTCTGATGATCGCGTAAGTGTGAAACTCAGAGTCGCAGAAAAGTTATATCTTATGGATTGTCCAACTTTCATATATATATATATATATGTATATTATATATATATATGTATATAATATATATATATATTATATATATGTATTATATGTATGTATATATATTATATATGTATGTATGTATGTATATGTATATGTATATGTATATGTATGTATGTATGTATATATATATATATATGTATGTATATGTATTATATATTATGTATATTATATATATATATTATTCACACCACTTTTTGTCTGATGATCGCGTAAGTGTGAAACTCAGAGTCAGAGAAAAGTTGTCTTATTGATTTGTCCAACTTTCAGATATATATATATATATATATATATACATACTTATGTATGTGTATATATATATATATATTATTCACTCTACTTTCGAACAGCAAAAATGAAGCATCAGCGCATACTCGATCTTTGACAGCTACATAAGCTTAATTTTATACCATTCCAGATAATCATAGCTTTTGACTTATTTTGTTGACATATACTGTGACCTGATAATGTCAACAAAAAGCATCATGGCTAAAAAAGGTCTTAGAGGTTTTATCTAAATTCAAAAGGACTCAAATATGTTGGCCAAAATCCGAGCTATTGAAAAATAAAAAGTTTAAATCTCTGAAAGATTTTTCTGAGTTAGAATTGACACGTGAAAAGTAATCTACTTACCCCTCGCGTTCCAAGGAACACCATGCCGGCGGCGATTTGTTTGGCAAACATCACAAGATCGTAGTTGGTCAAATCCTGGGCTCTTCCCTCACCAAGATAATACCGATCCCTCACCCCTCGGCATTTTCTCAGGTAACCAAGCAGGTCACCGCATGGCATGTACTCCATGATGAGTATTGGGTGAACTTAAGTGACGTAAAACAAAAGAAAAAGTAAATAAACCCCACGTCAAGGCTCCTTACTGTATATATAAAAAAAAAAAATTTCCCGATGACTTTCTTCATAAGCAGTTTAGCCTACACGAAGGACTCATTTTTCGTTATCAACCCTCATCAAAATTTACTTTTAAAAATTTGCCATAGGTTAAAAAGCCGGTTAGCCCATTTAACGAGATTTCAGGCTATCCGATCGAGATCTTAGTAAACTGCCGATGGATTCATGCTCTTGGAGAAAAACAGTCTAGTTGCCAAAAAAAAAAAAAGAAACTTCGTTCCATTAACATTTTATTTACGGAACTTATGTTAAGAGGTCCTGAGAGGGTTTATTCAGCATTTGTACCATCGTTAATAACATATACCTAGAAAAGATGCTGTACGCTTAGTACTTACTTTCTTTCGTAACACAGCCCATGAACTTTACAATGTTTGGCGGAACGTTTTCACCGATAAGTTTCCCCAGCTCAATTTCCCTCATCAGACATATCCTTCCTTCCTCTCCAGCAGTGGCTACAACAAAAGTATAAATTAATTCAGACACATTCTGATTAATGCATTTGTTCCACGCAAGTTCAAGCCAGAAAGAATCCGGAGGAGTTACAAACCTCGCATCTTCCTATTACCGTTTGAATGATAATTTTCGCAGCTAGCAGATTGCCCAACTCTCTGACCTCAGCCACGGCTGAGTTGACTGTGAGTACAAAGGCCGAATCGAAACCAGTTGAGGTTTGAATCCTATCAATAGTTCTTGCTTTCTTTAGTTTTACTATCAATGCAGATGCTTGACTTTGGTTCGGTAAATGTCTTTTGACAGCGAAAAGCATCGTGTAGTCAGTCTGTTAGACTGCCTCCTTCAACCCGGGATAATCAGTCACTAATAAGGGGAATAGGTCCAAAGGAAGGAAAAAAAAGCCTACTGGATTCAGCAGCGGATCAAGAGGAAGGAACCAACGTATTTGCAACACCCCCCGGGGGGGGGGGGGAATGTTGCGCATTGTGACCTTTTACACTACTTGTTGGAAACAAGAATTATTGCAGCAAACTGGTTTATTATCTTCTTTGTTTGTTTGCTCCTCCCCCCGCCTTCTCTTTTTGTTTCCCGCGCGTAGCCTTGAGTGAAGAAGAGGGGGTCGTGCGTTGGTCGGGAAGTAATTTTAGACCACCCCTTCCCTCCCCCACCCCCTCCCCAAATAAAACATTTTTATAACCACCCCTGAGATCAACATATTTATCAATAGAACACATTTAAGGAGGCTTACACGTGAAACATTTAGCAGCGACTGTCCGATTTCCAGGTTGTCCATTTGGTGAACTCAGGAGAGCTCTCCACACGGCTCCGAACGCCCCTCGTCCAATGACATCTTGTAGCAGGACACGGTTCACCGTAACCTCCCACTCATCTACCTCTGCATTCAATGGCTCCATCTGAATTGCCTGCTCTTGATCAGGACTAAATATAGGAAATCAACTTTGTATACTTTCAGGTTAAAAAAAAAAGAAAAGAGAAATCAGAGGGTAAAAAAATTGATTTAGCGGGATAACTTGATTGGCGAGATAATCTCTCTTCCCGATAGTGAGAAAACAATGTTTTTACAAAACCAGGAGCATAGATTTTTACAAAACATATTAGTAATTATTGTTATTTAAGTACACTTTGTCAATCGGATGAAGTTCAACATTACTTTCGTCGTTTGTTAAAATTAAACAAGAAACAGTTAGTTTTAAAATCAGAAATTTTCCGCGCATTTCATTTTTTTTTAAAGTAATTAATCTATGAATTAATCTAACCGGAAATAGATGGAAGATACTAATGAGATTAAGAAATTAAACAAAGGAACTAATGAAGCGGATTCTAACAACACTTTATGAATGTTAATAATGCATCATAAACGCGATAAGCACGATAAAAGTAAAGGCACTGCGTCATCATGGTAATGGTGTAGTTTTTTTTTCTTTTTTCGATGAATTTGATGAATAAAAGTTAAAATAGTTGACTTACAGAGCCATAGCTGCAATTCCAAATGATGAATTAAAGGGGATAAAGAAGGTAAAGCTTTGCATTAATTCATTAAATCGAATATTCTAATAAAATTTCTGTGTAATGGCAGTATAATTTGAATTTGCACAAATTAGGAGTGACTTGATATTTGCTGAGTTTATAATTGTTATCAAAACATATACAGATGTGAAAAAACTCTACAATTAGCATTTTTTGGCCGGACGCGAGTAATTCATATAAAAATATCTCTACTCTTAGACTCTAGCTCAGTGTTCCCCATCCCTCCCAGCAGACATGTTAAATAAGTTTAAACATTTCCTTCTTTTACTTTCAGACAAAGAAATCTGAAATAACACGGAAAAGTTGACGTCACCCGTCCTTCGACGCTTGCAGAAATACCAGACAATTAGCGAAATGACAATTGCTACCACCACCGATCCACCAATGTAATACCACGAAGTGTTGAAACTTTGCATAGCTCGGGGCACTTGCTTAGCTGATTGTGTAAGATAAATATATGGCCATTAGACAAATCTCGACGGTAGTAAAAGTACTAACAAAATTCAAGTTTTACACCATAATGGTGTATCAGTCTTTGCTCTTTCGGATGGTGAGTCTTCGTCTTTTTTCCAAGTTACATTTATTGTTTTGCTAATCACAAAAACAGTTCTATTTAAATTTGGCTTAAACTTCAAAACCAAACGCTTTGTCAAGTTAAAAGTTTGATTAATGACATAATCTACAATATAGGATTTACCTGTGACATCGATCCAGAAGGAAGATTTTGCTTCGCCATAATCATTTCTAGCAGTACATTCATAATAGCCTTTATCTTCAAACGTCACTTGTCTAATAACCAAGGTGTTGTTTTTACTAAGTAGCACTCCATCCTTGGTCCAGTTGACAGATACTTGTGGATCACCTCTCAAATAACACTCTTTTGTAAATGTGGAGTCCAATGAAATGATGAGATTTCTTGACTCATTACTAACACGAGGTGGAACTGCAAAGTAAGGGTGTAAACACAAATTACAAAATTAGAAACCACCCAGCCCCCCCCCCCCACCCACCCGCAAAAAGAAAAAATAATAAATAACAAAAAAGAAGAAGAGGAAGAAAATGAACCACTTTTTGATCATATCAAACAAATCCTTCCAAAAACCATGTCAGTCAGGCTATATTACTAACTTAGCCATGAAATCATCAAATTGTAAGAGTGGGAACAAAGGAACAATTGTAAAGACTTTCCAGTTCTTCGCAATGAATAACTAACCTGGTCCTCACTGGTGAATCAGTCGTAGATAATAGCTGAAAGCCCTTGCATTTTTTAATTTTTCTGATAGTTTTCCACAATTACCTTATCCTTAGCTCAGACCCAGACACCTTAATCTAGAGTCGGGCCCACTGACTATTGATCCACACTCTGTAGACATATCAATTGCATGACTGATTTATAATACAGTTGTGAGCTTTACAAACACACCCTTTACAGAAATGTCAATGTCTTTGGTAGAAATGCCTGCTTCATTCTCTGCCTTACAAGTGTACCGCCCTTCGTCCTCCTTTTTTATCTCAGAAAAGAAGAGAGACAAACTCTGTCCTTGCAATGTATTATTCTTGAACCAGGTGATCTGTGGTTCAGGCCGACCCGCCACAACTTTACACGTCAAGTTTACACTGCTTCCTTCTATGATGCGATCGCTTGCTCCAGAAATATCCACTTTTGGTCGAACTAAAAGGTAAATTAATAACATTTTCTTGGAAAATCGGATGTATTCCTATATCATTTACACTGAATACATTAGACGACGTAACTTAATGAATATTTGATGATGACAGTACTAGTAGCGCTTAGTATGAAGTATAATCGTTTGTCAGATCGCGAACCTTTCGAACTTCGTATTGAGGGCGCAGCCATGGGGAGTCTGGTGTCCGCCGTTATTGCTAATCTCCACATAAAGAGTCATAGGAGCAATCGATAACCTTATCATCTTACCAGCGAAGGATCTGGAAACGCTATGTATATGACCCATTCACAATCTTGGTTCGCGAAAACGCTGATAGCTTCCCACAGCATTTGAAGAACCGAAAGCATGCCATTCACTTCACTGATGTTACAGATAGTAACAATACACCCGCCATCCATGGCGCTGCATCTTTAAAACAAGAGCCCGTGGTTTACAAGATTCCATGTAGGTACGGCAAAGTTTACATCAGCGGAACAGGCAGACCTATGGAAGTGAGGTTAAACGAGCAATATCGCAGATCGAGAAACGACATGCCAAGACAGGCCTTTGGAGTTTCAGAAGACACCTGGAAACCACCTCCTCTGGACTGAAGTAGAGTTCATTGAAAGTGATCCTATTATTATAAATGCAGGGTAAAAGAGGCCATCCATATAAGACTTTGCCTGTTAGGACATAAATTGGACATTGAGGCAGACATCCCAGAAACATGGATGCTGACCACAAGAAACACAAAAACAGGATAACTTTGCGACAGCGGACTTCGGAAGAACACTTGGTCAAAGTGTGCCAATCGAAGCCTGTGTGGGATTCCAGCCAATCACAGCCAAACAGAGAGTTTCATAAGGTCATGCATATCTACCAACCTTATAGCACGAAGAAGACACAATATGCCGTCAAAAAGTCGCGATCCATATCCAAAGTGACTTAATGGCCAGACAAACGATTATACTGCATTCAGAAAGTGAATTTGTCACTACGACCAACCGAAGTCGACTAAGGCACATTACCAGTTTGAAAAGAAACTATAAACTTTATCAAAGGGCACTTAATTTGAGTTATGACGAGGAACTACACCTAGACAAATAACCTAAGTATAATTTTTTTAACATGACACCCTACTTTCAAACAACTAAAACAAACGAACATATTCACGATAAAATGTCGCCTCACATAGCTGCGAATATGAACACCGAAAAGGTTTTGAAATTGAGTAAATTAAATTAATCACATTTGAAGACCTGAATTTATGACCTTCTATATATTATTTCATTGGTCCCTCACCTATAACTCTCACTAGTATGTCTTTATCTTTGCTTGTAACCCTCTTTGCTCCTTTAGTTTGTTTCATGGTACAAGTGAATGTTCCATTGTCTTTAGGCTTTACAGGACCAATACGCAGGCTGCCACTGGATAATGGAGTGAATCGTTTCGGGTCTAAGGGCTTTCCTCCTTTCTTACTCCAAGAAATCTGGGGATTTGGTTTTCCATCAGCACTACAGCTTATAATGCCAGACTCGTACGCAATAAAGGTTTGTTGGTCCAACGTCTTTTCAGTAAATCTTGCTGTTGAAAGGAGTAATGAAAAGTACTAATATCGTAGCTACACTTTTGAAAGGTCAGAGGTGTACTTGTCTTACATGACATTGTCATGCATGTTAAGCCTATTTCTACAATATAAGAAGATTTGTTTTTTCATACCATTAATGTAGACAATGTTATATTGAACATATTCCAATCTCTGGCATTCATATATTCCTCCATCAGACAGCTGTACATCATCAATGAACAGATCACCATTGTCTCCAGCCCTGATCCTTTGAGAAGTAGAGTTTGTTATTTCAAGCTTTCGCCCATTGATGACCCATCTAGCGTGATTGGTTTTATTGTTTATAGAGCAATGAAGCTTTTCTCTGCTGCCAATATCAAAATAGAGTTCAACGCCTTTCAACACATTCTTGTTCTCTGCAAAAAAAAATGGTCCGGTGTGGAAGGTGTTGTCAAAATAAGTCAAATTTTGTGTAATTAACACAGTGACTACAAGAAGAGATAGAAAAATTGAATATATTTACCTGTACTAAAGCTTAACTTGAGAAATTTTTTAACTTTATCGTACTGAAAACTAAGTTACATTACTCCAAACAAAGTCATATCAGCCATTATTAAAGTAATGTAACCTTTATATCGCATCCAAAAATGGTTATGTCACCCATTAAAAAAAATCAGGTAACCCTTAACTGAAGTCAAGTGATTTTATGAGCAGTCATATTACATTCATGAAAGTCGTGTACACCCTAACTAACGTCATTTCACCTCAAGGCCAAGCTGAATCATCTAAAAGGAAGGTAAGTTTCTTAAGAGCTAATGTCAACATGCATCAGACAAGCAACGGCAAGTCACCCAAAATTTCCTTTCACTCCAACTTTCTTATTTTGTAGACAATGTGTCCTAATAATTGTGGTGTAGTTTCTTTGTGAAAATATATTTTAGTTTTCGAGAAATTTTTTTTTTCGTTCAACCGCTCAAATATGCAAATTTTCACCGTGAATATTGCCCTCACGTAAATAATTTATTTGACCTCCGATATTTCTGTCGACAAAATCCTTTGTTTTATCATCTTAACTTAATCCTCTCATTATTAAAGCTAGCAAAAAAATATTTATTTTTTGGTGAATATTTTTGTCCGACATACTTCCTCTATGTCGAAAAGTAGCACCAAAACAAAGACAGTTTAAACAATGACCGATATGATAGAATCTACTGAGCTTCTACAAAAAAAATCAAAGTGCTCTGTGAGCAAACTCGTGAATTGACAGATGATTTACATGATTTTTTGGATTATGTTTAATGTTATCTGGTTTAGGGAATTTTGTGGTTGATTGTCATATTTAGAGTACGAGCAGTAGTTCAGTGTTCGCTAATGTAGCAATGAAACAAAGTAACGTTGGGATAAGAAGGCATTACAATTGAAATGATCAAGCTATTACATTTGACAAAGGTGAATGATGTCATGTGTTTTAAACATATATCGTTTTTGTTTCTGGTTCAAAAGAAAAGGTTGGAAGTAAATGTGGGTGAAAAGTGAAAATTACTGTCTATCATTGTAAATATTGGAAAATCAAGGCAATGCTGTCTTAATGGAAACATTAATGATTCCTTCTTTATCAAATGAGTTAAACGGGAACGAGTTTTGAGTGATATAACTAAGCCCAGACTGCCACCGTCATTTTGGATTTCCGCTTGGGTAGATTTTGGTCACGTGCTAGGCAACGCATAATCAAGAACAAGATAGAATTTCATTTCAGGCTATTTATCAATTCTGTGGTGTATAACTTTCGCATTTTAGTACGTAATATTTATTTTGAATCTTCAAACTGTCTTGGAACTTAAAAGAAAATTGTTCTTTAAAAATTCACTGAAAATCGGTAGCCAAAATTATTTGTTTAGGTGTTATTTGATTTTCGTGTTAACCTGTAATCTCGTCAGTCGCCGGCACCTTTTGTTGATTCATACAGAAAAAACACACGATACGAAATGTAATGATCGATTTTGTCCCAATCTCACGCCATAACAGAAGAGCTTTTGAAAACCTGTAAACTCCGAGCGCTTCGGAGTAAGTGATATTTTTTTAATGAATCTTCGGATTGTTTTCAAGTTCAAGGATTGTAAATTACAATTTTGTAAAAAACGAAGGTTGTTCTCTTATTTCAGTGTGAATCCTCGCACGCCTACTAGTCGCTGGCGCCGCTTGTTGAAACTAAAACGAAAAATATAAACTCTTTTTAGATTTTCATTGGCTTCTTTTTCACCCCACCCCTATTCTTAGCAACAAAGGTCGCCATTTCGTTTGTTTATTACTCGCCAAAAACTATCAAATGCACTCAAAAGCCTAAAATCGAAAAAAAGTTTACAGGAATCGACCAATCGAGCGAGCGAGCGAGCGAGTGCCATTCTGTACATCATATCTACAACTCGCTCTTGCGCATGCGCACAATTCACGAGTTAAAAAGGATGGTTATAAAATTACTGTAAAAATTTCCTTGTGTTTTTGTGTTGTTCTATCGTGACACGAACTCAAAGTCCGGCAAAATTTGCTTACTTTTCGCCGCCGTTTATTGGCATAAATCACTACAATTTGTAAAAAAATCTAACATAACACTCTTACCTTGTTTATTTATGATTTTATAAGACCAATAAGCTGTTTCGGTTATTATATTACGCTTGGGTATTACTTCTTGCCAGGAGGCCAGGTTTTAAGTTGTGTTTTCCCCTACCCCATTTATATCATAAGCTAGTCACGCAATAATTGATCCCAACACAAATGGATATTTACCCTGTATGAAGATTTTTTTTATGTTGAATTGACAATATTTGAATGTCACTTTTGTGGCCACTAATCGTTGTTTCAGTAGCAGCGTAGCAGTTAAAGGCGGGTTGTTAGGTGCTGACAGGGTGGGTATTGACCGTAATTTTGCACAAGATGGTATCATGAATTTTCCAGAAGTCTTGCGTACTATCTGTGATACACGCTTTTTGTCATGAACGCAACCCCGGCTAGGCGGGTTACCCCACCTTGAGACATTTACATGCCAAATTGTCACCCCGGCTGACAGGGTTACCCTACCTGGCAGACCGGGCAACCCGCCTAGGCGGGTCACCCCACCTATCATGTAAACATGATCAAAATAAAATAAGAAATTATCGGGACAGGCGACTTGAGGTCCCCCACCTCAATGTAAACACACCCTAAATTTAGTGCCGGACTTTGAGTTCGTCTCACAATAGAACAACATAAATACACAAGGAAATTTTTACAGTAACTTTATAACCATCCATTTGCCTTTTAAAAGCTTGAAGCTCAGTAGAATCTGTCATATCGGTCATTGTTAAAACTGTCTTTGTTTTGGTGCTACTTTTCGACATAGGAAAAGTATGTCGGACAATAATATTCACCAAAAAGTACATATTTTTTTGCCAGCTTCAATAATGACAGGGGATTAAGTTTAGATGATAAAACAAAAGATTATGTTGACAGAAATATCGGAGGTCAAGTAAATTCGTTACATGAAGTCACACAACTCGGGTAATATTTAGGGTGAAAATGTGCATATTTGAGCGGTCGAACGAAAAAATTTATTTCTCGAGAACTGAAATGCATTTTCACAAAAAACTACACCACAATTATTAGGATATATTGGGCTACAAAATATGCGAAATGTAAAATATAAATTTTAAATCTGCGAACAGTTATATGCTTGTCCGCGAGTTACACTTCAGCAGAATGTTTTGAGAAATGGTCTTCTGGTCATCTGTGTATTCAATTTACTCTGATTTCCCTCCACTTTAGAAGGTCAATGGGAAGAAGATTGACAACCACGAAAACTAGCATAACTAATCACACCTAAAAATTTAGTTGCTTACTTGGTTGACACAACGCTTGAGAACCCTTGTCATCCGATTGACATTGAGGTGGAATATTTAACTTTCCATCAATGCGATCGCATAATGCAAGTTCAAACTCCTCTCCGGTGCAAGAGACATCGGACATTGCAAAAGGTATTCCCTCAGCCTCTACGTCTGACCCGATAAATTCCGCCAAAGCCTCTTCAAAGCCAAGTTGACGACAAATAACTTTGACGTCGTCAAAGTCCCATTTATTCCTACATATCTTTGCCCATTTCCCCTTGTAAAACACTTCCACTCTTCCTCCATACTCCACATTTGCGCCATTCAAGCGAACAGGAACTTATGAAATTACAAAAAGTTCAATCCGTTAAGATAGAAAACACTAATTATCAAGAATCAAAAATGCCTATAAATCACGAAATGATAAATAGTTCATGCCAGTCTAAGTGTTTTGTTTTAAGGGAAATTCTGGGTGCAAATTATTCAGTATTCGAAAGTTGGCCGCATCGTTCGTTGTCACGATGTGGTTTCCTTGCTGCAATGTTTTACGACAAACCTCTTTTGCATTGATTTGTGACTGCGTTTTAAATTGTAGAAGTAGATGTTTTTTCAATAATTTTGGAACATTCAAGACGTGTTTTCTTTTCCTGAAAACGTTTTGCTTTCGGAGAACACAAAAGGGTGATTTACATTTTAAACTAGAAAGTAATTTCAAAGCATTTCCCACGGAATAATCAAGAAAAAGGCGTTTAGTTGAGTATAAGTAGAGTGAAAAATTGTGAAATTCCCTAGTTGCACGAAAGAGAGAGAAAAAGGAAACTAGAAGGATGCAATAGTTTTAAGGAGACTTGGTGAAGGGTTTGGAGGTTATGAAGTTCATGAAACCCAAATGCATAACTGCGCAGCTAGGTTCTTCTTTCGGCAGTAATTCAACTATAATCGTCTTAGGGTGTAAACAGTAGAAACCCGCAAGATTTTTCGCAATAGACACCTTTTTAGAACGTAAAAGACACCCGAAGATGAACAATCATTGATCTCGGAAAAGTTTTCAATCTGAAGTGTAAGTAAATCTATCAAGTTACCATCTCTGGAGATCATGTGGATATTACTTGAGTGCAATTCATTATTACCTTTGCAAAATTGTTGTTTCTTTTCCGAGTCGTTTTGACATCTGGTGGGAATGGTGCAGTTGTAGTGGGTGGACATCTCTGTAGCATTGCCACGTTCTGCGTACCATGTGTCATTAGCACCGTTGTTATAGTAGCCCATGGCCATGCAGGTTGAATTTTCATCTG
This sequence comes from Pocillopora damicornis, assembly GCF_964200805.1. Classification (NCBI taxonomy): domain Eukaryota; kingdom Metazoa; phylum Cnidaria; class Anthozoa; order Scleractinia; family Pocilloporidae; genus Pocillopora; species Pocillopora damicornis. Next base: position 25,856,886 of record NC_142674.1, on the reverse strand, counting down.
CTTCATCCCATTGACTGGTACAAAGCTTTTTCCAGCTGCTGTTTGAGAATATCTCCATTGTACCGACAGATGGGTTCTTCTCTGTTTCAAAACGCAGGGGAAATTCTTCAAATATCCAAAAAAAAATTGATAAATAAGGATAACGATAAACAACATGAACTACTCCAGCATAGGTAAATTATTGTGTTGATGATGCCCCCATATAATTACTTAGTAACAGTAGTCCTTGCATCGTTGAAAGATTTCTTTTCAGTTTATGGTGGAAGAATTTCCTGTTTAGCTAACATGATTTTCTTTGCCAGCAGGTCAATACCAAAACGTTATATAGTAACTGAGGCCCTTGCATTTTTGAACATGTTTCTTATCATTAGATGATAGTTAGCATTACCGGATTGGCTAAAAAGATATTGCTTACGGGCAGTCCAACGAAATTCGTAATCGCCATTGCGCAGATAGAGCAGACTTCTTACAGAGCAACCACAAATATCAGGGAAAGCTTGGGGCAATCTTTTAGTATCTATATTTTAGTGGTAATGATAGTGGAGATTTGTTTTATTTCTTTCAAGAAAGCATGGTGAATTCCGTACATGTACAGACTTTGTCCATTTATGAAGGATTACTGTCTTATAATGAACTCCTGACTTTTGATAAATTGTGCATTTCACATACTTCGCCTGGATGATTATGTGATTAAAGTTCAAACTCAGCAGTTACATTCATTTGTTGTTATTCTAGCTTTTATTCCTGAATTTGTTCAGTTTTGTTTTAACAAAGAAGTTTTCATCAACTGAAATCAGAAAGGCTACAATTTGTCTGTTACCTTCTTGGCAACTGGACATGTTGCTACATACTCTCAACATTGCTCCGGTCCCATCGCAGTGTTTCCCACAACGTCCTGGTTCTGGGTTGGTGCATTCTCTCTTTCTTGTTTGTATACCACCAACTGTCTTGGTACAAATACTCCAGGAGTTCCACTCACTCCAGCCACCATCCACTGACAATGCTGTAAACAAAAACATTTGATAAACGACATATTTGGATCATTTAACGAAATAAAGTACGTAGGAAAGTGGTGCAGTTTATCTTTCTACCTTTCTCTATAATTAATTTGAATGTTTATGTCAACAGTTGGTTACGGTCATCTCATTAAGTTGGTATTTGGCGCGATGCCGTAGGGTTTGCAATAAACGTATCGAGACACGCTTATAAGAGCAAAAACATAATTTGAAGGCCATAATTCGATGGGAGTCCGTGCCGGTCTGTCTTTACCTTTATTCCCATGTTAATAGTTTCCAGACAGACCCCGTCCTTTATGTGCAAACACTCTGGAGTGCATGATCAGTTAATGTACAAATGCACAATACATAAACTTTAGCTTAAAAACAACATTTTAAGCCCCTCCTTTTTAGGAGGAACGGAAACAAACACTACGGGAAACCGTAACAAATTTCAATTATGAGTCTTGGTAGCTTTTCCAGCGAATTATGCAGCAGAAAAGGCCTTCCTAAAAACTCACTCTCACCTTCGGATCGGGTAAGATGGCCTGCTCCTTATTGGTTCCCTGACCAACATCAAGGACCAATAGGTATAATGGAAACTCGATCCTCAAGCCTAACGATCTACGTATAAAAAGGGCACAGAAACAATTTCCACTCGGGAACGGAACTGAGAACACCACTCTACCTTTCCCTGAAAGACCTTGTTACTGCAACACCATCTTCAAACAACAACTGAAGAGACCCATAGAGAGTAAACCGTCGATATTGTTGTAGCCACTATAAACAGTTGCACCAATTTCCGCCTTTGACAATTCTCTACCGGAATACCTAACACAAAGTCTTGGTGAAGAACACGAAAACGACATATCACGAGAAAAAACATGTGAATAGGCAACCGCTCAAAGGAAAGCACCCGGCGAACATTATAAAAAATAACAGTGACAAAATAGCCAAATAAAGGAATGAGATTTCTGACTTTAAAGAGCTTATTTATACACTTGCAAATAAAACAGGTGGAAAATATAGGTGTGCTTGTTAAGCAGTATACTATCTAGATTGATGATGAGTAAACACGTGGGCAGACATTATGAACTAGTTTATTCACACCCCCGAGCACGTGTTGATACGGGAACTTTAGAATGTGATGCAATCATGCGCGAGTGATATAGAGAGAGAGATATGCAAATACAAACAAATAGTGTCTCCGAAGTCCAAGAAAAAATTAATGTGACCCATTGTTCAATAATAACAAGATAATAAGAAGAAAAAGAAGAAAAATGTTCCAAAAGGAAGGCACTGAGGATATGGAGTGCTCTTGTGAGGTTATACTCTGTTAACACACTTTCTAGTAAAGTTCGTTGTTATTAAACTTCTTTGGCTTTCGGGTCATTGTCTGTTAAACAACTTACTGGCATGCAGTGGCAGGCAAAGTGGGCTTTGGTGAGCATGACTATGGTGGTGGATTGAGTGTTTATCAGCTGTTCCAACTCATAGAAATCACTGTAATGGTCTACGGTGACTAGGTACTGCTTTTGTTGGAACTCAAAGAGATCTTGCGAGATGAACTACCAAGGTCGTGTAAGGACAGGAGGGGATAGTATGATCAGTGGCAGCTTGCTTTCCACACTGGGAAAGCAGGCCGCCACTTTGCTCAGCATACTTGGTCTGAGAGAGGTAGGGACGATGGCGCGAGTAGACTTCAGAAGAATAGCATTTACAATGCTGAGTTCTTCGCGAACCGTTGAGGGGTTAATGCTGCAGCAAGTGCATGATGATGTGGCATTGCGTAGTTGCTCGCGAGTGATATCGATGAGGGCCGCTGAGGTGGGGTCCAAGCGAGCAAGATGAACGTGAAACATATGGAAGGTGTCCGACATGAATGGATTGACGACTTCGTCTTGACATGGGGCTCTGGATACGGTGTCTGCTAAATGCAAGAGAGAACCTTTTCTCTACACAACAGTAAAGTCGTAACGCTGTAGGAGAAGCAAAATCCTCTGCAGAAATTTAGGCGCTAAGGTGAGGTCCTTCTTGAAGATCGACTGAAGTGGTTGGTAGTCTGTGTAGACTCTGTATTGGATTGGCCAGGCACTCCTTTTCGATTTGTGCATAGCGCTTCTCGGTAGTGGTTAGGCCTTTTGCTGTACGCAATTGATCGTAGAGAAGACTCGTCAAGGGCGCTGCTATTGTCTGGTTTGATGGGTTGTTAGAGGGCAGCTCCTTGGCCATAGTCTGAGGTGTCCACTTGAAGTTACATCAAAGTATGCCAGGCATGCTGCAGAGGTGGCTAGGACTTTTGCTGAATCAAAGGTTTGCTGGTGCCTTGTTGACAATAGGGACGGCATGTCCTTTTTGCTGAGGTTGCATTGAAGTTGTGTGACGCTGCTAAGTTGGGAGCAGAATTTTACCAGGTAATTAATAGCCCCTAAGAATTGGTGCACTGCTTGGCTTTCGTTTGGAGTGGGCATGGCGATTATAGCTTTAATTGTGACAGGGTTGGGCTGGAGGCCATCCATAGTGGTAACATGGCTCATGAAGGTGGCTTTACAAATAAGGAATTTCACCTTGTTGACATTCAGCTTGACATGACATTGTTCAAATCCCTCAAGCACGGCGATAAGGATGCGGTCGTGGTCCATTGGACGTCATTGTCGCCGCAGCCAGGGATTAAGATGCCTTCGGCGATGCTAAAGCCTAGGAGGCCATCAAGCACCATATGAATTTGGCGCTGCCATCCTTTGGATGCAGAGGATATGCCAAATGGTTGCTTAGTCTATCTGTAGTGATCCCATGATGTGAACATTGTGGTCATCGGAGATGATCTCAAGAATAAGGGTATATTTTTTTGACCTATTTGTGCGCTGTCGTGGAAGTGGGAGAGTGAACTTGTTCTTCTGTGGTGGAATTAGCCAAAAGCTTGTTTGTATGTTATGCCGCCTCAAACGATATTACTTGATTCACCACGAAAGCCGGGGTGAAAGGGGTATCATCCGGTTTCCGTTGGCCATGTCTGTGAAATATGTCTTCTTGGAAGCGACAGAAGGATTAGTTGAGACCGAAGAGAAACTTACCCTTGATAAATTCTTCCGCGTTCACGCCTAACGATCATCGCCCGGCGGCAGTATGTGCAGCGTTTCTTACGTTGAAATGGAGGTTTGGTTTGTTAGTGACATTTTTACTCAGAGGTGGTAGCGGTCTTGCATCAAACTACATGCACAAGTGTCATGTTCTTTGATTTTTTGAAGCCAAATCCAGTGTTTTCCAGCATTATCGTTCGGTATCTTGGAAGCTATTTCGCTGTGTAGGGTGTCCCATTCAGTTGCAGGAATTGCTTACTCAAAGGGTCTCCTAGCGACGATGAAATGGTCCCCAGTCTCGGTGAGTCTGCTTTAAGCGGAGTTTCTGTAGCCTTCGAGTAAACATTAATCATGAAATCTGGTCTCCCAGAAACGGTTATGGTCACGGTTTGGTCGCACGGCTTCTACATCGAGGATAGACTTTTCGTGCTTCGGCATGGTGCAATTGTGAAATGTTGATGAAGGTTTGAGAAGTTGCCGAAGAAGCTATTCAATGGTGCAATTGTGTCTACGAGAGGCTGGCTCGCTGTAAAAACCGGTCTTGACGTACACTTTTCTATTTTTAGACGAAGAATAAACACACGCGCAGCCATGATGATCTAATTGATTCACACCCACGAGCACACGTTAATACGGGAACTTTAGAATGTGATGTAATTATGCGCGATAAATGAAACGGTCACATGACATGTTTTCTGACTCTAAAAAAGCCGGCTTTAATAACAGCAGAAACAGAACAAAAAGCATAAGACGCAAAGAGCGTAGACACACTTTAAAATATAGGCTTTCAGCCAAAGAAAGGGAGACGAATAAAACATTCCTAAACTATCTCTCAAACTATCAAATTTCTGGCTGTCAAGTCAGCATGCAATCAAAAGTCTCAAATTCATTTCAACACCCGTGACAAACGACTTGCAAGATTTTGAATACAAATACATCTTTCACGGATAAAACAAAGAACCACATCCGTTTCATGTTAACTCCAACTGGATACCACTGGTTCAACCTTTTATTGTCCTTGAGAGCGATTATGACAATTTCAAAACACAACTTGCGGAGATTACTGTAACTAAGCCAAAAAATAATTCGTCACGCAATGAGGTTATGGCTTTAAAAGAGTTGAAAAACAATTCTGTGTTAAACCTAAAAAAAAGCAGACAAAGGTACAACAGTCATCATGAATAACCACAACTTCTCAAAGCACCGATGGTGAAAAACATGCAGAAAAGAGTTAATGAGATCATTGACCAAACGCGTCAGGGCAAACATATTGATGACATGACTAGGAGTTGGCTCTCAAAAACTCCCAATCCGCCTAGAATACCAAATATTCTATAAGCTCACGAAAATACACCTACCTATACTGGTCGGTAGATCTATAATCTCAGGTTGCGAGGGCCCTACCGAGAGAATATCATCTTTTGTGGAGACACTGCCCCAGCCTATGGTGCAATTGCAACAATCCTATATGAAGGATGCCACTGCTTTTCATCAGTTTCATAGAAAAAACAAAGGTAGGCAATATTTCCATGGCGGAAATTGAAACGAAATTAATCCAACAAAGCGAAACCAGGCCAAGAGAATGGAAACGTTACATTGATGACTCCCTTTGGGATTAAGACAGAGAAGAAGTAGATGGTTTATTAAACGAGCTAACTATTACCATCCTAGTATCAAATTCACGGCCGAAATATCAGAGAACCAAATCACCTTCCTTGGTACCACAGTGTTTAGAGGAGAGAAATTCGCAAAACCCATTACAAGGCGACCGAAACCTTTCAATTTACGCACTTCGCCTCGTGCCACCCACAGGCGTAAATACTGTAAAAGTGTGAGCAACTTCCTGTTGGGATGTAGTGAATTGAAAGCGAAATTTAAAACTTAAAGCGGCGCGAATACTTAGTTTAACTACATCTTATAAATAGAAAACTTGGTAAATATTAAAAAACAACATTTTGCTCGTTTTTATTGCGGCGTTAAAAGCGTCCTCCTCTATTCCATTTTCAAGCAAAGGCTTTCGACAAATTAAAATCTGGGATATCGTCTAGTATGGCTTCATTTCTCAGGGCAGGAAAATTTTTCGGTTATCTATGGGTTTACAAGGACAATAGTCGATAGATTTTTGACCAATCAGAGCGTACATTTTCTCTGAGTTCTGTTATAATGTCCTATCGGTTACCTTAAACTCGTTATTTAAATGTCATCATTGCTTCATTAAAAATAACTTTTGGATTCTAAATCATCTTTCTTTTTTATGGGTTTTAAAAGTCCGTAGATCTGATTCGGAAAATGATAATCGTCTTGTTTTTCATTTTTGCAGTAATGAAAAAAATTATAAAAATTACTTTTCAGTAATGAAATAAAAAGTCGGACATTTGTTTCAATTATGAACCAGAAATCATTCTCGTGTATATGAATTCGCCGTGACGATAACCTAGCTTTGTTTTTACAAGACAACCGACATGCACTCAAAAAAGAGTAAACAATTCATACGTGGTCCTGTTGTAAGTGGGACCTTAAGTACTAAAGGAAAATTTAATTGTCTTGAGTATGATTATTAATAATAAGAATTTCGCGAGATAAACTAAATTCAAGTTACCAGCTAAGTGATTGCAGAAGTGGCATGTAAATAAAAGTTATAAAGAAATATGATTAAAAAACGTGCATCTGTAGCTCAAAACATTCGGTTGTTTATCATGGTAATTGAACAGAGTGGAGTGCAATTTGGGCTGAAATCCTATGCGTAATTTCAAAATCGAACGAGCGCGCAACGCAAGTTTGATTTGTAATCACAAGTATGATTTCAGACCAAAATTGCACGACCCGAGGTTCAATTATCACTTTATTACATCCATTTTGAAATCGCCTAAATACAGGACTTGGTCAGGTCAAATGTTTTATTGATGCAGTACTGAGCCGGTTTGAAATTAAATTCATCCATTTTTGGAGGGGAAAAATAAGAGTTTTGGAAACAAAAGTTGCAAAATTCGCCACATGATATTCTTTGTCTTTCATTTTCCTGCTATTTGATTGGTTACGTAAAAAAAGAACAGGAATTGAAAAGAGTAACTAGAAGAGAAAAAGTAAAAGCTTGCTTCAATTTTTTCCTTCACTGTTCTCAGCGCTGCATGTATATTGATCAGCGTCTTCATAAGTCACTCGTTTAAGCTTGCGGTGAGCTTGTTCATGGTATCAGGTAGCTTTCCGTCTCTTGTCTAATTCACCCCTGGTTTAGGAAAACCCTTCACAAGACAATTCACTTGAAAGATTGAATTAAATTTGACAGACTTCTCTCGCCGAGAATTTATTTCAGGAGGACCTTTTTAATTTTGAAAAGGAAAATAATGATTTATTTAAAACTTGATCACTATCCCCTCCCCCTCTACTTCTTTTTAACCTTCGTTCAGAATCTTGCTGCAACTGTCTTTCTCTCCCCAACTCTCCCCTGCTGTAAAAATCAAAGCTTGCAACAATGATTTTCACCTAGGAAAAATACTTAGCACCCGCTCGCGAAAATCACGCCTGTTCTACATGAAATTGTAATGATCTTTCTTTTATATACTAAAGAAAAATTGCCTTTGTTGTTTGTGACAAAATATAAATATAGCGTCTAATCGGTAATAATAAAACTCCGGCAGAAAAACTAAAATGTTTTTAATTCAGTGTGGATCATGTTTCTTTTTTTCAGAGAAAACGGGGAGTAAATGGCCACCGTTAAGATTTTCTAGGCTAACGTTTCGACCGTTAGCGCTTCGTCAGAGCTAACGCTCGAAACGTCAGCTTTCATAATTTTTATGGTGGCCAATCTAAATCACCAACTCTGTTGGAAAAACCAAAGTATATTTAACAAAGAGTTTGAGGGTCAAAAAATGAATCCTTTACTTTCTCCTCATCTAAAAAACCACTTACATTTACAAGGCCGTGATTCCTGAGTTCTTGAGCAGTTAAATTCTAGAAGTAAGGTTATCCAAATAATCTTTTAAAAGTAATAAACGAGATTGGAGATTAAGTCATCTTATTTCTTTTAAAGAAAACATCCCTTGAAAATAACTGCTGAAGGTTCCTGCCTAATCATCATTACAATCTATACGTAAGAGCTTATCCATTTGAATAAAAGTTTATAAATGCTGTATAGTTTTTTGAAGTTGTAAAACAATGGCGAAAACCCGCCATCGCACTTGTGAGTCACAAATTCACCAAAACTCCCTCTTGTCACTTACCGACTCTTTCCCGGTACTGGTTGCATTCTATGCAGACACTCCAAGATAACCACGCCATACAACCTTTGAAAACAACAAGTTGTGCGAAAATTGTCATATCTCATATTATCACTCTACCTATGCTCTTTACTTCCTTTGCTGCATTAATCTACATCTTGTCATAAAGGATACCAAAATATCGTCTATATCCCCAGTCTCTAATTTCCAAGGAGACTTCCAGCTGACATCTTCAAATTAAAAAAGATTGATGGCTTGAAGCTTATAAATCACCCAACTAACAGTTCCCTATTTATAAGCATCATTAGTGTTCTCTCAACATCTGTCAGGGATTTATCATGTTATAAGCCAAAGAGAGTGACATTGTTTTCTATTGCTCAAATGGATGACTGTGCAAAAATTTTAAAGAAACAAACTAGGATTTTTAACGTTTTCAATTTTCTAATTTCAACTTTACTGTAAAAGTTTCACCAGTATATGGCAGAAGCCTGAAACGTTGAAATTCAATTGTCGTAACAATTAAAAGTTTTATTTCTATGTAACATATTTGTGCACACATCCACTGCTCCACAGAGAAGAGTATCCTGTCTGTATCTCTCTATTGAGATCCATTCATTTGTTCAACCATCTTTATCGACCCTTTATCCTGCCTACTGATAAATGATAGTTCAAGCATGGCTATTTACAATCTGTTATATCAGTTAGGATGAGGATATTAGGTGAACATGAAAAGAAAGATTCACATTCGGTGAGTAAGTAAGTGGCATAATATAGCCTTGGAATACTTGACTAACACATCTTATAATAAAGTTCGGATATAACGCGCGCTGTCATTGGTTGAAAGAGCGTGCTCTATGAGAGTATAGAGCATAGAACTGAGCTAAAGCTGTCACGCCATCTGCCAATCGTACTATGTTCGACCTTTTCCGGGACTTCTTTTTAGCTTTTTCCCGATAATTGAAAGTGAAATTTCGGAACTGAAGCGAGCCGGCAAGTAGCAACAGAAGAATCAAACAAAGGTTTGTAAACATACCAGGCGCCGTAATTTACGTTATTAAAACGTGAGCAGATACGAAAATCCTCAAAGGAAAAACAAAATAAACATTCCGAGTTTTAAAGATTTTCATGCTCAGTTAGATTGCAAGCTTACGTATAGTAATAAAAATCAAACACGGCTAACACTCGTATAGTATATAAAGTTCACTTAAGAAGTGGGAAGAAACACTCGACTACGTCTCGTGTTTCTCCCTAGACTTCTTTCGTGCTCTAGCCGCTTCCTGCGTGCTTTATAACAGAACAGAGCACAGTAAAGGCTTCTCTATTTGTTTTATAATAAAGAAAAAGATAAGATAAGAAAGGAGGAACAGTTAATGATCTAAATAACATAGCTTAAGTTATGAAATAACAATTCATCGTTAAATTCTACCCCCCCCCCCCCTTTTTTTTTCCTTAGGAAAGGAATTAGGTTCCAGTACTTTCTCAACAAATGGAAAGCGAGTATTAACGCCTAAATTTACATTTCCCAGAGAAGGACGTGATGTTGGAAAAAGATTCTCCAGAAACTTAAGAGAAAATTATCAAGGATGGGTTGCATCTCTAAATTTCTGTTTAACCTCGTTCACGCCGGTTTCGCGTTAAGGGTTTGACTGATTTTATGCGTTGTATGACCAGCCCTTGAATTACTAGTGTTAAACTTTGTTTTACTTCTCTTCTGCGTTTGTCAGGCCTTATAATGATCCTATGGTAGACGCCGTGAACTTTTTTGTTTGCGGTCTTGGACGAGATTCAGTCGCGATCAGGAAGTAGAGAAAGTTAGCATTGCTAAATTGAATGTTCCTCGTCAGCTGTAACCAGCAGATCACAGGATGAGGGGCCAGTTATGGAAGTCTTTACTGATAAAATTGTACCGAAAGCACGAGTTGAACTCAAAATTCAAAATAAAGCATCAAAGTAGACTTAAAACACAATGATGACATGGATGTCAGCGTAAATTTCATTGGTTGAAACTGTATTATTGTAAGAGAAAGCGATTTTCGATGGGCATTTCAGAAGTACTCCTTCATAACATCGGAGTTTTGCTACGCCTCGTCCTGCACTACAGCTTCTCAGCAAATTTGATTTCACATGCTCTCGTGTGTTTTCCAGTTGCTTTGAACATGAGATTATTGAGACTCCAATGATTTTTCGTTGTTCTGCTTCGCTGTGATGATAACCTAACTCTGTTTTTACAACACTTAATCGACATGCACTCCGAAAAGAGTAAACAATTCATACGCGGACCGGTTGTAAATAGGATCCTAGGCACTAAAGGAAAATATAATTGTCTTAAGCATGATTATCAAGAATAAGAATTGCGCGAGATAAACTAAATTCAACTTACCAGCTGAGTGATTGCAGAAGTGGCATGTGAATAAAAGTTATAAAAGAAATAAAATTAAAACGTGCATCTGTTTCTCAAAAAATTCATTTGTTTATTGAGAAATGCTATGTACTTTTTCTTTCGTTTATCCCCTGTACTTTAGTTAAATATGTTAACGTATACGCACTGTGGAGGTGCCATGCAAATAGATATGCTTTAAATGACAGAGAAACATGTACTTACGTTCTAATTGTTTTTCACAATTGCCAAGGCCAAGGAATAATAAAAAATACACCAAGAACAGAAAAATAAATAAAATGAAAGTTATTAACTGCCAAGAGCGGTGATATTCATTAATCAGTCGGCTAAGACTTCTGCTCAACAAATAGTTCTGATATGAAACCATTTTCATGACTATGACTTTAATTCTCATAATTAGTTTCAAGTAACTAACACCTCAATTTCACAGTCTACCACAGATAACATTAAATCTTTTCGTAAACTGAGCCACTGAATCAAAATCGAATCCTTATCTACTTATGGTTCACACTGAATAAATATTTCTACAAGAGCCTAATTCAAAACGGTTTCAACAAGTTTCCAACCATAACTTAGGAAGCAAGGCGAATATCAGAATGCCATGTTTATTGATGATCATAATAATAATATTAATAAAACGAAAATTGTAGCTTTCATTATTACAAAAGTAAGCGACAGTGACACAAATATGTTACATGACTGTTACTGCAGTAGTGAAAAGACATGTGAAATCCGCCAAATAACTATAAAAAGAAAACACACTTACGATCTGTTTGCCCGTTAAGGTAAGAAATAAGAAAAAGAGCTATGCTAGTTAGTGAGGCACATTTGTTATTGCCTACATTGTCCTTCAGTTTGGTATCGTGAAGTAAAAGTGTCTTTTTTAATGGAACAGCCGGTAGTATGACTACGCGTCTTATTACACTTGCCACTACTGTTGGGTATTTCAAATGGTTACCATGTTGGCATTCAATGGGGAAGTCTTACCGTATAACAGTCTTTAACATGCTGTCACCCACCAATTGTAAAAAAGACATTTTGCCAAAATATAACTCTTGGCCGCAATCAAAAATGATGATTGGGGCGAAAACTATACCGGTTCATTGTAGGTAAAGCGTTTCCTTTTACAAATCTACTCTTTCGCAAAAATGATGATTACTCTGAAGGGAGTCTAACACATGATGACTGTCGAATAGTACCTAGTTTGTTAGAAATGTAAAAATGAGGAAAGGTAAAGAAAAAGCTACTTACGACCTGTTATGTCAATGAGACGTTGGTGAACCCGATGGAAAAGAAGAGAAAATGAATCAACTGAAATTTACTATCAGTTTAAAGCCGTTGTGAGATACTGTGTACTAATTGACTGAGTGGGAGGGCCGGACGGGAAAGTATTTGGCTCGAGGTCATGACGTACGGACCGAGCATAGCACAGAGGTCCGAGTGCCACGATCGAAAGTCAAATATTTCCCATCCAGCCCGACCTAACTCAGTCATTACGCATTTTATTGTATGACTTTTCAGTGTTGGAAATTTTGATTTTTTTTTTCATAAATACCACGCGATAGACCGGCGCGCGCGGAATAACCACAAAAACTATTCTACAATTAATACTTTTCCTTTCTGTTTTCGAGTTAGAACAGGAAACTCACATTTCATCGGAAAACGTAGCATTTGTTTCCATTTGTACTCTCTGCTGTCACTCATTTTTAGCCACAAAAGCGGACAATGTTTTGCACAAGGGCCGGGCGGCTTTTTCCGGACCGGGAGCCCGTTTCTCGGGGTTCTGGTAACTTAACGGGCCCGTAAAGCTGTTCTGCTTTCCTTCAAGATGGTTTCAAAAGCTTAAAATTCTACAATAAAACTATTAGCTAAAGAAACAAAATGGAATACTTAGGTTGCCAGGCTGCTTCTCTCTTCCTAAAATTTTGATTTTAGAGTATTGCCTCGTGCCCGTTAAGTTACCAGGCATTTCGAGAAACGGGCGCGGGCTCACATCAGCCCGTCCGGCCCTCCATACGTCAGCTTTTCTATGGAATTGCGCGAGGGGGGGGCAGGCGGGCCATGTGCTAAAATCGATTAATGCGAATTTATTTATGCCTTTGAGCATACTTTCGGACATCAAGAGATTGTAATCTTGCAGACACAAGAGGTTATAAGCTGGACACAAGATATAATAATTGGTTTTATAATCGCATGCGGACACCAACAAATGAACCACTTTTAGGTATGCGAAAACGATTGATGTTCTATAATAAAATAATAAAGTGATACTGCTTTCGCTGCCAAAAAAGGAAGCAAAAGATAACAACAAATACTAACTAACTTTTAAAGGAAAAAGAACTTATAATAATGTTTGATATACTTCGCAAAGGTAAGAGAGTCAAAGCATTTTGAATTGAACAGAATAAAAGAAAAGGGTTTCGAGAAGGGTTGTTTAATTTTCACTTTTTTCGACGTTTTGCTTAATAATATGATCTACGTATGAACGAACAGTCGAGTTATGGTATCTTCGTTCACACGAAACAGAAAGGAGATATAAAAATCTTTAAAAAACAGCAAGATATACAAAGCATTTAACGACTGGACTTAAACTCGACTTTGAATTTTTAGTAACACTATGTCAAAAGCAAAGACAAGAAACTTGGAAGTTACCTCCTGGTGCGTCCATCATATTCATGGCTGTACAGGAAAGAGAAAAAAAAAGAATAGATAAATAGAAAAACAGCAAACTAACTGAAGCGGAATTCCTACTAATTCACTCAATATCTGAGAAAAAGCGAGAATGAAATCTTCTTGGACGCATAAGACTGTAACACCCACCTTGAGAAATAAAAGAGAAACATGACAAATAAAAGAGAAACATGACGAACCTTCGAGTTCAAATAACTTAGTTTGTACAAAGCATCTAAAGACTGGACATCAACTTCACTTCGAAATTATATTAACACTGCTAAAGATTGGGACTTACCCTCTCCTAATCATTCCATCATTTACATGAAAGTACAAGAAAGAAAAGAAAAAAGAATGAATAAATAAACAAAACAACAACAACATCAAAAACTTAGGCAGAAATAATTCCTTCTAATATTTTTTCAAATTACGAGCAAAAGGGAGAATAAAATCGCCTTGGATGCTTAGACTGTGCCGCCCACTTCGAGAAAAAAAAATAGAAAATGACGAATATCAAGTTTTGCCAACTTCGCATACACAAAAATGAAAAACAACGCCTTGGCATTTAATTCAACTCATTGGATTCATCACGAAGGGCTCAACGTAATTTTATTACTGAAAAGGATAAAATGCATTGGAGTCAGTCAAACTCAGATATTGGACATTGACTTCACCTAGACGAAGAAATGATTTATTATTAAAAAGATCAACTGAATCAATTCTATATTCCAAACCCGTCCTACTCCCACACCAAGCGTGGAGTCAAATTGTGCTGCTTACTAGAGAACGCTTGTGGTCGAGTAGTGAGCCGGACTTCTCTGACGGAGAGACTCAAAAGTAATGGAAAAAGTGAAATACTTTATCTACTTACGTGCTGTAGTCCAACGCAGATTTCAAAGGAGAAAAAAGATGAAAAGAAATATTTTGACGAAGTTACTTTCTGCTTAAAAATACTGTTCATTTTATTGCTTGCTTAATATTTTCGCCTGATTCGGAACCATAACAATAAGAAAGACACTAACAAATATGATATGCAGTGAGGATCGTAAATTGTTACTGTTGCTAAAGAAAACGAATCCATAATTTAACCGTTACCAAAAAGCCAACATAAAAAAATTGTAGTCATTTGATTAATTTTAGCCCACCAAAAAATTTTCAGCTGCCAAGGGGCACCTTTTGGTTTTATAATTGTGCAAATTGAAACAATTTCGATATTTTATGACATGCTGAGTACACTTACAACCATCAAGAGAAAGTTATCATTATCGAGTAGTCCTTAGAGATAATCTAAAACGTATTTATCAACATGGCAAGCATTCAGACGAGCTGCAGGAAGAAATATTTTCCAAGGAGGCTAATTAGTGCGAAAGAGGTACTAAAATTACTAAATGAGGAAAATCAACGAGATAAACTAAGTGAAGGACTCCACTAGGCAAATCATTTTGATGAAATTGACCTTAAAGTGCCTATGACACGATTTTTTTTTATTTTCTGGTTGATAGCTGTTTAAAATAATTACCGCTTAGTAAGTTCTCCTTGAACAGTTTTTTTGCGCATTGGAAGTACCATTTGACGGTCAAAAAGTGGCTCCATTAAGCGCGCTGCCAAAACGTTTATGCTACATATCACAGCTGTGACGTAGGAAACTGTAAAGACACGTCGGCAACTATGGTGGAGGAAGGAGAAATCTAGAAGAAAGGGCGAACGTACTGCGCGGCTGGAGCACCAAATGATGTTAGCTACAATAACAATACACATACAGTGGGTATTTCTATACAATACTTTCCAAAGGATGTAGCTGTAAGGCCAAAATGGACGCGTTTCAATCTTCGATCGCCGATCGGCCTTATCCTCCGTACCGGCTTCGAAGACGGTTGTTACGACACATATGACTGGTCAAATCACAGGAAGATAACCAATGAATTCAGCTAAAGAGAGCGCTGATTAAGGGGCCTGTTCCCACACCGTACACGATTAAACATTCTTTTCGGCTGACATTTCGCGAGCGGAGAACGGTGAGCTCCTTAATGTTGTTTATTTCACGCGCTTGAGATGTACTCATACTTCTTGTCTTTCCACATGACTACATTTGCGCTTTCCTTATCATATGAAAACCCTACCAATTGCAGTTTCCATCGTATCTCAATAACAGAAATATATTATTTGTAATAAAGGTCAAGCTCTTTCCTGAGCTAACCGTTATCCTGTTGCCTGAACGGTGCGAAAGCTCTAGCAGATACTGGCATAAACACAAGCTCGAAGGGGCCGTGTATTCTCCTAACCTAGGTTTCCAAAAATCTATTCCACGAGCCAATCAGATGACTCTAAACGCACTCGTTTTCCATTTGACCGGCTCGACAACGATCGCCTCTGCCTTTGCAATGTACGAGGAAAGGAGTAACTTGCTGTGAGACTGCCCAGTGACTTCTTGGCGAAAAATCATCGTGCTTCACGATACAGCTGATTCTTTCGTCAAAAGTTAGCTTTTGGTTAGCTAAGGGAATTACTCCACGGGAACGAAACCCTATAGCACCGACCAAGGGGAACCTTCGCCGCACTTAATTCGAAGAAATAAAATTTGAGGCAACAGGAACGAACAAAGATAGTCATTCTTTCCATAGATTTCGCCATAAGAAACAAAACACAAAAGCAACAAACTAAACACTGAATAACGGGATTTTTTTGGTCTAATCTTGACTTGAACACCACAGGCGAGAAACCGTCTTTGTCAGTCTTCATCGAAATCTGCGTTTGATGCACGCGGTTCTATTTGGTAGAGCTGAACCGTTGTCGCAACGTCCATTTCTTCTTTATTACTTGAGTGCGATGTATCACAACTCTCGGTAGAGCTTGCTGAAGGTAGGTAGACAGCTATCGAACATTACTTAAAGAGTATTTCAACGCTCACCGATACAAAATTACAAGAGATGTGAGAGTGTAAGTGTCAACGGAGAGTTTCTACAGTTTTCTACGTCATCACCCGCTAATTCGTTACCACGGGATACTTTTAAGCCAAAATAAGAGCACTTTAGGGCCCGAAAAAACTGAGTTTTAAGTTTTCCGAAATTTCTCTTCTAATCGGGATTGGTTTATACACATGATAAGCTAAATATTTACGCAAAACAATTTCGTGCACTTCAAGGATAATCTAAATACCCTTAGCGTCCTACTTAGTGCCTACGAATTTTTAAGGAATTACAGTGCTCGCATTAAAAATTGTATTATTCCCTGATGTCCAGATGGCCGAGAGTGTATCTAGAATAATCATTATGTGAAATATTGAAATATGTATTTTTTTTGCGGAATGCCAGAAATTAAAACCAGTGATAATTTACACAACTTAGATTAGTATTAGGGAGGGGGATATTCTGATCCCATTTCCAAACAGTTTACTTTAATACCATTTCCACCCCGTATTTTTTTCAATTCAGGTGACACAGTTCTTATCAGTCTCACTCTCTTAACCTCTAAAAAGGAGGTTACCCCACTAGACGCATTTGTGCGTGTACTCAGGCGCTCGTAACGGGGAGTTATGATCACTATCTTCACACAATTTTTACACCAATCAAAATTATACCAAAATTCTCGAACGTAATTGGTTATCACCAGACCGATTAGAGCACTAATAGGACAGTGTACGTGTCATGCCTGTAATTGGACAGTGTAATAGGACAGTAGATACGTTGTGCCTGTGTAAGTGGACAGTAAGCGATGTTGTCGCGCATTTCGCCGAGTTAATAGTTGTTTTTTTAATGAAAATGTACAACTGATGTTTTTTTTCCTTCTCAAGTTTTGTCGTAGTTCTGGTTAATTGATAACAGGACCTCAAGTCGTCCAATTCTATCTGTAATCATACTCGTAATTAACAAATGCAACTCCCGCTGCGTGGGCGTCCGATTGTTATAATCACTTGTATGGTTACAGACCGAATTGAACTCTACTCAGTCCTATTACCATCATTTATTGCACATGTATAAATTGCATGGGCCCTCTACGGAGTAACAAGAAACCATAAATTAGATGCGTTCATTCTTTTGTTTAGATGAATGAGGTATTTGAGATCACGTCGGGAACCTGTTTAGTAGTAACAAAAGTATTCAATTTCTGTATAAGTAAAAAAATGATAATATCGAATTCATATCCTGTAATTTCCTCTCCGTATTGAATACCATACGTCACCTAGCTCATAACGGCCCAAAAATATCAAGTTAAAAAATAATTAAACATTAAAATGACTTTTAGCTAAATTCACAGCCGTTACGCATGTACCTATTTCACAACTGCCTCCCGAATATCCTGAAGCACATTGGCAGGTATACGAGTCGTTTTTGGTTGCTGTACAGACTCCCCCATTCAGACAAGGGTTGTTGTCGCATGGACCGACTGCAGGGGAAAGAGAAAAACTCAATTAAGTACCTCCATACTTTTGTAGCTACGGATAAACTATTTAAGCAGCAGTCTTCTTTGGCCTAACAATAACATATAGTTGATGACTGACGATTCATAGTCAGACCTAACAGACAACACCTAGTCGCTCAAAAATGCAATTTTTGTATGTCTTAGCTTCTTACCATTGTAGCTGAAAAGTCGTGTTCTAAAACGAATATATGGTACAAAAGTGTTTGTTGGTTTTTATTTGCCATGTATTTAATTAATTAAACTGGCGACTTTCTATTCCTTACTGCAGTTAGCCCAAGATCCAATGTAATTAGCGGTTAATGAACACCACAATCGGTCATAATCGGCCATGGTACAAGCGTGGTAGATCGTTCCTTCATAGGTAAAAGGGAGAAAACAGCAGGCACCCTTTGGATTGTCGGTTTTTTTGCCAGGTGGACATGGCAGCCCTGTGGAAGAAAAGTGAAATGTCCATTACGTTCTGGGTATATTATCAGTTAATTTGAGAGCGAGGCGATGGGACGATTATTGGTACATGTACCACTTTTTACATATCAGTTAACTTGAAAGCGAAGCGATGTGGCGATTTCTGGTACATGTACCACTTTTTTACACTGAATGGATGTCATTAATGGGGTTAGATTAAAAGGTTAAAAATAAATGAAAGGTATTTCTAAAAAGCAAAGGGGGGTCCTGTTTCAGGGCCCTTTTCCTTTTTTTAATAACAAAATAAAACACCCTCATGTAAAATGTAGCTTATTGTTTCTTATTGTTCTTGTATCTTCCAAGCTAGCTCCAACAAAATTACTCACCTGCCCGAAAAGCATGTGGCAAGTGACAAACACAACGTAAGATTAATCTAATTTTAATTACATGTAATTTAAAAAAATAATAATAAGTATTCAAATCCAATTTTGTGCAAATAATAGTCAAAGGCCTATTTCAAATGAAATAGGGCTGATCTTAAACAACAAGATCAGGGAATGGATAAACATACGTAGCACAATAAGTAGATACTTACGCCCTGTTGAGCATCAGTTGACATGAAAGAAAGAAAACAACAATTGTTCAGTTGTAATTAATTTTTGCTCAGTAATCATTAATTTATACCCTCAGTGAAAAGGCCAGGAAAGCTGTTTTCGTTCCAATTTGGATTATTATCAGGCAATATTTTCCACGACTTTTACTCTCGATTAACTCTGTGAAAAACCTCCATTTCTGAATGTCGATGTTGTCGTAAAAACCTCCATATCTGAATGTCGAAGACGTTACAAAAAGGGTACTAAGGTATGGTACACAATTCACAACCTGGACGAATGAAGACGCTTGTTACTTCCATTCAAGCTATGATTAAATGAAGCAGAAAACGATATA